>NC_048228.1:38952834-39069605 GCF_002007445.2 Ailuropoda melanoleuca | reverse complement strand
CAGGGGGAGTGGGAGAGGAAGAAGCAGACTCATAGCAGAAGAGCCTGATGTGGGGCTCGATCCCAGAACGCTGGGATCATGACCTGAACCAAAGGCAGACGCTTAAGATCTGTGCCATCCAGGCGCCCCTGAAGGTTTTTAATCAGTAGAGTGACATGATTTTAGAAAGATGACTCAGTTGGCAATGGAGAGCGGGAACTCTGGTGTTCATACTGGGGACAAGGTAAGCCTGTAAGGGATCATTGGAATAGTTTAGGTGAGAGATAATGTTGAACAGAAACAAAGCTTACATAATGAGAATGGGAAGGAAAAGAAAAATTCGAGAGGCGTTTAATTCCAGTTTCTGAAATCGGTGGATTTTCAAGTTTTTTTCTTTTAAAACATTTTTATCTTCTACCTCTCTAAGAAAATTAACCTGAAATACTTATATAAATTTTATTTTGTTAATAAGTGGTAATAATATAAGTTCACATATGCATTTACTGATAGTAAATTCAATTACCGAAATTAATGTAGCTCATTTATTAAGACACATTTGCTAATAAAATCTATGGTTACAGATGAGAATTGCTACACTTTTCAGCATTCACATACAACCTACTTAATACGTTTTTAGTTTCGTATAATGGAGCCATAAAAATAAATGGTTGTAAAAGGGTAAATGATCATTGTTTAAAATATCAGATACTTTTCTATCACATTGATATGGAAGTTTGAAAGAGCAATACGTGGGCACGTTTGTGTAAAGGTAGTATTTAATAATGCTTGTATTCCCTATAATAAATGTGAAAGTCTGGAAAGGAGCACTTCAAATGTGAAAGAATTAAATTACCGATGACATCATATTATTACAATGTAATATGTTATCACTCACTTATTTCACAACTGATTTTTTCTTTTTTTTTTGGCTAGGAAAATTACATTTCCTAAGCCAGGGTTCCTAAATCTTGCCAGCATATGGTCGAGAGTAGTACACATATGCTCTAGTAATGAACTCTCTTGCATAGCTTTATGTGAGCAAATCTGGGAAGATCTGACTTCCAAGAAAGTGTGTGTGCGTGTGTGTGTGTGTGTGTGCATGTGTGCGCGCATGTGCAAGCGCGAGACTGCATGGAAACATGCATAGGTATGGCAGAAGCACCATAAAATTAATTTTAACTACCAATATATCTTAATGTGTTAGTAATCACCAATATGTTAAGTTGTCATTATGGTGTATTTGAGTTATAGAAAAATATACAAAACATGGAATTTGGCTTAAACATTTCCCCTAAGCACCATCTGAAAACTATGGCCTGAATTATTCATATAATTTGCCAAATCATGTTGGCCATGGTAACATCTGGAATATCTTTAATTTCTTCTCCTGTATCAGATACTATTACCTAAATTTTTATACTTTATGATATAAGTAATTTTTGTAGAAAACCCATGGTGTAGGGTTTAAATGCATTTGTATGGCTTTAAATGCTTTTGTATGGCTTTAAATGCTTTTGTATGGCTTTAAATGCTTTTGTATGGCTTTAAATGCAGTTGTATATGAAATTCCTACTTATTCTAGCTGAGGAAGAAGGAAAGTACTTACATTTTTGTAGAATGAAGAAACTTTAAGGAACAATAAAGAGAAGTTAGCACTCAACAGATCAACTTCATTCAGAAAACATCACTGGATAGCCTCTGGGTTGGTGGTGCTCCACCTTGGGGGACCACTGGATTATGTAAGAAAACTTTTTAAAAAATCCTAATGCCCTGATACCTGGGTTCTTCCCCCAGAGAATCTGATTTAATTGGTGTGGGATGAGTTCCAGGGAGTGGCACTTTTTAAAAAGTACCCTTGGGAATTTTACCATGAAGCTAGCCAGTATGGGAAATCCCAGTTCTATCTGACAGACCTGATTTTGGGTACCAAAGGAACAAAAATTATCAATGTCTTCAGTGGGAGAGGAAATAGAGAATAATTCAAGACACAACCAAATTTTCCTTTGTATTACAATTTTATGATTCCCCTGTGACAATACTGTTGATATAAAAAAAAAAAAACCAACCTACAACCATTGCCAAAATCACATGTTAAAGTATTATGAATGAAAAGTTCTTCTGTCAGGGCACCTGGGTGGCTCAGTCGTTAAGCGTCTGCCTTCGGCTCAGGGTGTGATCCGGCGTTCTGGGATCGAGCCCCACATCAGGCCCCTCTGCTGGGAGTCTGCTTCTTCCTCTCCCACTCCCCCTGCCTGTGTTCCCCCTCTCGCTGGCTGTCTCTCTCTCTGTCAAATAAATAAATAAAATCTTTAAAAAAAAAAAAAAAGAAAAAGAAAAATTTCTTCTGTCAGCGTGCTACAATTCTAAAACGTCTTTATTGTGACTCTAACATTTTAAAAAATTCTCCCAACCAAAAAAAAAAAAAAAAAAGGAATTCAACATATTGTATAAAATGCCAAAAATACAAAAGCGATAACGTATAAAATATGATATTGAATTAAAAATGAGTAATTAAATCTGACATTGGACTGAAGCTTATCAGCATCAGCATTACTTGTAGTAATTATAATGTTGGAGAAGCATGGAGAGGCTTTTGGTAGGTGCCTGGAGGTGATGATGGTTGAGCTGGAAGTAGGGGTCTCTCAGAAGGGAGGAAACTGTGTGAATAAAAGCCATGAAATATAGGAGGTCATCCTGTGCTTTTGACAGTAGACAAAAATTCTTAAGCACTTTAGAGGTCATCTGACCCATTTTCCTGATCCTTAGCACAACTTCCCAGAATGGATCTATGATCTCCTTTTTTGTGGCACCCTGTGTATACTGGGAGGCCTGGGTCTCAGCAATAAATTTTGTGTGCTGAAAAAGAGCATTAACTCTTTCAGATAATAATGCTTGAATAGACGTAATTTTATAAGTGGAGTTTATATAGCTTGAAAAGTTAATGCATTTCCCCGACTGAGCGTCTTAGTCACTTCTCAAGAGCAGGACGAGAGCCATTACCTTGTCAGAGTAAAACATAAAGCAAAGAACTCTTTTCCCCCATGAGGTCTAATAGAGCAAATCACCTACATGGAAAGACATTATTTTTGCCTGAAAGATAGGAGCACATGGTGAGTCATAAATCAATAAAAACATAACCATAAGCTATTTAGTGATTCACCCGTTACTTATTTCTAAAATAAGCCTCAAGCAGACAAGCATTTTACTTATATCCTCAGATTCTGCTCTGAGGTGCACTCTTAAAGTTCTAGGGTCAAACTATACCTTTGATTGCTAGAATAAAATCCCCACTGACGCAAAACCTCAGGAAATCTGTGGTTTGCAGAAGGGTAACAATTCCTATTTCTTTGCTTCCACTTGAAAAAGCTTTTAGATTTTCTTTTCTCTGTAACTTAATGAAATTGAATCTTATTTTTCATACTTCACTATTTTTGAAAAGAAGTTTGCTAAATGTGGCAAACTTTTCCAAAACTGTCCAAAGCAGTATGCCCAGGACCAGATGTTCTAGCAATTTGCCAAACTTTTCCAAAAATGGCCAAAACAGTATGCCTAGGACCAGATGTTCTAGCAATTTGCCGTTCCCCCATCAAGAAGAGTCTGTTTCCCTTTCCTTTGAAACTTGGAAGTCCTCTGTGACTGCCCAGAGAAAAAGAATATGGTACAAGTGACTTAGCATGTCTACTTCTCTTCTCTTCTCCCTGGGACTTGGATGAATCTTTGTAACTGTCCCAGTGAATGCAATGCAGTGGACGTGAGACTTCAGAGGCTCAGTCATAAAAAATGATACAGCTTCTCCTTGGCTCTGTCTGTCTCTCAGGAGACTTGCCCTAAAATTCCAGCCACCATGTTAGGAGGAAGCTCAGGCTGCATGGAGAAGCCATTTGTGGACGCTCTGCTATGAATCACCGAATTCCACTCCTGAAACCAACTTTGTACTGTATGTTAACTAACTAGAATTTAAATAGAAAGTTGAAAAAAAAAAAAAAAGATGCTCTGGTAGACAGTTCCAGCTAAGGTCCCAGTCAATAGCTCGCACTGACTGACAAACATGAGAGTGACCAAATCTTTAGATGACTCCAGGTCCCGGCCGTGGAGCCACTCCAGTTGAAGCTGAGTAGAGCAGAGTCAAGATGACACCACCGAGCCCTGCCTAAACTGCTTATTTAGAAACAAAATAAATCATTTTAAGTTGCTAAGTTTTGGATTTTTTTTTAACACAGCAATATAATTGGAACAGAAAACAATAATAATGAATAAGCTGCTTTTTTTTCCATTTCGAGATGATTTTCAAGATTTAATCAATGCCACTTTGAATTCATTAAAAAGTCTTTTATTAATCAATTATTAATCTACTGTAAAATAGCAGAAAGTGGAAAGAAGCTTCATGAACTACTATAGAAAGTAGCGAGAGCAATTTATGCTCAACCATCCATCCTCCTCCATCACCTAAGTTGGTTTGGAATTATAAGTCTGACATTTAATAGTCAATTTATTTAGGGAAGACCAGAGCTCAGAAATTTAAGTAAGAATATCCAAACCTGTACCTGATTTGCCTCAGACATCCTATTATTAATATGTAATGAATATATCAGTCTCAAGAAATGCTGCTGATTATCTTCCTAGAATCCTCTCTTTCATCTCACGTGGACAGATACACAGCCTGCCCCTGATGGACAATTTTTTTCAGTGCCCTTATCCCTAGACTAAAGCAAGCTTTCAATAATAGCATTTGCCAGCCAGCATGCTAGACTCCCTCACCTATACCCCAGCCTTTTTTGCCATGTCTTCTCGTAGCCAATCTTGAGAGCTACCCCTTTCTCAGTTCTTTTTCTAAGGTTGCTAAAGCTGATGAAGAACATCTCAGATACAGTGTCACTAAGTCACTCTGCACTAATTTCAAATGGGCATTCAGTGGTATTCACCAAGGCTTTAAAAATTCAGCCCCTGATGACTCCTTAAATTGCTAACAGTTTGGATGTTAGCTATCTCAGATTTTTTCCAAATCCCCTGCTCATCCTCAATGGTTTCTAACAGATGATCTAAATCCCTTTACATCACATTAGAGGCCTTTGGGACCCACATTCCTCCTTCTGTGATTAGATATCTTTATATTTCAGTAGCTTTGCCCCTGTATGCTCAACTATAGTTTGGAACATGTATCTCCATGATTTCCATTTCTTTCCAATGTGTAAAAAGAATATTGCCCCGACTTCCTTCTGTTCCTCCATCATACAGCTGTTCTCCTCTTCCTAAATATGGTCTCCTTGGGCCAGCCTACTTCTCACTGGCCTTGCTGTCTGTAACATACACACACACACACACACACACACACACACACAACTGGAAAAAGAAGTCCAAAAACCTTCATAATTATCATGAGAATTGCAATCTCTTATATATTATTCCATTTAATTATAGTCTACATTTTAAAATGCTGACTATACCTACAAATAGTTTGAGGACTGCAATTTGAAAAACACTGGTCTAGAAGGAAAGACTGGGTGATAAGTCTGAGCATTCTCTGGACAGGAATGGGCCAAACCAAGAAGGAAAAACCAAAGATTAAAGTTGGTGTCAGGAACTCCTTGATAGAATAGGGATAGCAGATAGCAAACAAAGTCCAAATAATAGAGACTTGAACAACCCAAGTGAGACAGAGGGAAAAAAGTTCAGGAAGCAAGTTGATGTACACATTTAGAGCCTCAACTCCAGTGGAAGGACAGGTGGGCTACTTCCTGGAGTAACTGGGCCTTAATCCCAACCACACTGGGATTGCGGTCATGCACAGTAGACAGAGAAGGGCCGGCTTTACATTCCCTGCTGTGCTCAACTCACTTGAAAGGTTTGCAGATGACCTGAACAAATGTTTATGGAAAAGAAGAAATCTAAAAAAGTTGGATCGGCTAATGAGGAAAAACTAGAAAGAAGGCACATATATAGCATCTCTGTTGAGGAAAGTTTTAGCAGTTGGAGCATTTATGGGGAGATGGATACAAGGACCAGAGAAAGACATTGTTTGATTTTGAGAAAGCCTTAGGCTTCTCCAATCCTACATAGAATACAATATTTGAGGACAGGAACCAAATGAAGCCTTATTGCCTGAAGAAAAAAATACAGACAGATGTGCTAACTTTTCCTGTATCTCTGCTCTAGAACAGGTGGGAGGCACGGGGACTTATAGTAAAGGAACCGCCAGCAAACGTATGGAGGATTTTTCTCAACTGCTGTGTACCTCAGTTTCCTCAACTGTAAAATATGGATCATACTGGAGTCTCTCTCATAGGATAATTGGAAGGATTAAATTTATATACATAAAGCATTTAGGACAGTGCCTGGCATATGATAAGCATTAAGTAATGGTCCCTACTATGGCTATTTTTATAACAAAATTCAAAGTACTGGAAAAATCTTGATTCTAAAATTTCCAGAAATCTTCAGGACCCTTAGAAGTTGCTGAGTAACTTCAGCAACTGAGTTTTCAACTCGAATAGGATGGAGAAAGATCCATATTTTGGGAGAATTTCCATTCCTTTCCACCTCCAATAACACTCCTGGTCTCTTCCCAGCCCCTCACTCACTGCTCCCCAAAGGAGAGGAGTAGCTTGTCTACTGAATGAGCTCGGAAAAACAGCTTAGAATGTGTCACTCTATCCTTTCTCTTCTCTTAACCTTTTGGATCCAGCTTGCCTTCAGGAAGTATGAATTCTTGGCTCTGCCCTGTTATCAACCTGCAGGGTGAGACCTATGATTACCCAGAGCAGCCTATTACTGGCCAGGGACGTTCGTCTAATTCAGAAGTGAGGTAGAGAGGGTCTGTTGTGGCTGTAAGTCTAAGACAAGTCATGCTTTCAAATTAGGAATTTATTAAAATAATACTTATATTTTAGTGTCTATCTCTATGATCTCTGTGTCTTTCTCTCAATTGGTTTTAAACCCAGGAATGGAAAGGAAAGGTGTTATTTTGTGACTTCCTAAATCTTGGGAGCTAAATTCATACAAGGCACCAAAGTTTTAATTTCAAAGCAATTAAACACTTGAAAAAAGGTACACTGTTAAATTGAGGTATTCATTTCTTTGCTATCTTGATCTGTTTGTATACTCGAATTTTTCTTATTTCCTCCTTACACTATGTAGCCGACTAAGCCATTAGCAACTTTAATAAAGTGTTCTATTTTTGCAAAAGGATGTTTTCCTAACATGTGCTCTATCCATGCCCAGTGAATACTTGGTAGCCACCCAAATTGGAAGCCAATTTTCATAGTGGTAATTAATGACAACAGTGCCATCCCTGTCACATTCAACCCTATGTCACAATTAATATTCCTAACATATGGTGGGCTAATGAATCACTTGTATCTATTAAAGGGTGCATCTGTTCAAACCAATGGTCTCCACTAGGAGGGGGTATCTGATTCACTTTGGAGCTTTTATAAAATGCAAGGGAGCATCCTTCCCTTCCTAGCACAAGATTCCGTATAGTCAGTAATCTTTAATAGTTCAGAAAACAGATGGATAGATTCTTAATTTGTCTTTTTTATTTATTTTTTTAATGCTTGATTTCTGAGTCTTTCAACCTTGGGTTATTTGTTATTTTACTCTAATCCATTTTCTATTTTCAAAAATACATCAGATTGGTCTTTTGCTTGTAAGCGTTGATATTACTTAATGGCTAGGAGCATGGAATTTTATGCTATCAGTGAAATGTGGATGAAGGACTGTCCTGCCTCTGTGTGAATCATCTTAATTGGTCTTAAGCCTCAATTTCCCTTACCTATGAAACAAAAGACTGTAGGAGTATCTTTCTCATAGGAATACTGTGAAGATTAAAAGACAAAAAGAGATGATGCATATAAGTGCTTGGCAAAATACGTGAATATTAGTAAGCGTCCAATAAAATGTTAGTATTGTTATTATCTTGTGTTAATTTCAAGAAGAGAATTTTTTCTTTTGGTCTTTGTCTAATCATCCGTTATTATTTCTTACTTTCTATGTTGTAGTCCAACCCTCAAAGGGCTTTAAATGAGAATTATCCATTTCCTTCAAGGGAATAAAGTCACTACTCTATTAGCCTTAATTGGAGTTAATTAACAGCCATGCCACCTGTATGATGATGGACAACTTATTGCATAATTCATTGAATAAATATTTTTGAGTGATTGGTGATTGATTAGATTCTGTTAGATTCCTTTCTTTAAATTGTATCATTAATTTAATTTAATTTAATTTTTTAAAAAGATTTTATCTATTTATTTGACAGAGAGAGAGTGAGTGCACGAGCAGGGGGAGTGGCAGGCAGAGAGGGAGAAGGAGAAGTGGGCTCCCTGCTGAGCAGAGAGCCTGATGCTAGGCTCCATCCCAGGACCCTGGGATCATGACTTGCATTGAAGGCAGATGCTTAACCCACTGGGCCACCCAGGCACTGCTGTATCATTTACTTTAAAATATTTACTATTTCAGGCTGGACTTCCCAATAATTTTGAATCATTTATGTGTGTCTATATAAGAGAAAATAAACTAATCTCATTCAATCTATGATGGACCATAGCATGGAAAACTTTAGTGCCAATTTCTCTGTCCAGTAATATATATTTCAATATGAAATCTCACCCCTTTCTATCTCCCATGCTTTACTAAGAATTAGAGCTGCCAGTAAAATGCAAGATGCCCAGTTATATTTTAGACAAAAAATGAATTATTTCTTAGTACAACTATGTCCCAACTATTACAGGGGGTATCATTCATTATTTATCTAAAATTCTAATTTAGCGGTCATTGCTAAGTCTGGTATTCTTGCTAAGAATGCAAGCAGAAAGGAGACTTAAAAAATGAAATAATAGTAATACATTTAGTATGATTGCTAAATTTGGAGATTACCAGGTTATGCTATCCATATATACATATATAAATAGAGAGAGAGAGAGAGAGAGGGAGAGAGAGATAAAATTCAACTTTACCAACAAGTTATTTGCCATGACTGAAGTAAAGGCTGCCTGTGTTCCTTCATTTTGTGTTTAGAGGAGACGTAGCTAAATCTACAAATTCAAGACAAGAATGTTGTTGGCTGTCATGCTAGCCAGCCTTATTTGATGTAATATCAAAGGCCCAATTCAAACCCGCTGTCTTCCCAGGGGCCCTAAGCTCCACCCTGCTTTCCTACCTTCCTGTGTGTGTAGGGTTCCTCCATTGATTTCTCAGTCTTCATCTGGAGTTCCACCTGGGTAGAGCCGGCAGGATCAGATTAACACATCAAGCACAGAATAGCCTCCTACATACACTGGTGAGTAAAGGCTATGAGATCAGTCCTTAACAGTGACTTTTGCCTATAATTTAGCTGTCAACTTCATTTCTGTGAGTTCAGACTTAATGACCATGTAACACAAACTTCAATTTTAGAAGAAATTAATTTGGCTTTTTGCCTGTTTCTGTAAATGGGAACACAGAACTCCCTTTCTTTTTTTCTGCAGAGCGCAATTTTGGCTTTCGTTCTGTAAATATCCAGTCATCTTTCCTACCATGGAGGTTTCTTTGCTTAGCATCTAGTGCTGCCATGTAGACCAGCAAGAGGACCCTCGTTACTAACCCACGGACACTGTGTGCTGAGCTGAGTGAAAGGAACGTGAAGGGATCATCTGCTGAGTTGTGATAGTACTTTTAGTTGGGAAAACCGATAAAGCCTAGACAATGGGTCAGACATTGTCCTTCTTCAGACAATTAAGTGCGTATTTTCTTTTAAAATTTTCTAGCTGGAAAAAAGGGATAAAAACATTTCCCATTAAAGTAACTCTCCTGGAAATGTCTGCATTATCTCTTGGAAAGGGGACATCAATAACCACTCAGCAGTACATTTCTGCCAGGAAAAAGATTACTCTTGGTCTATCTTCTGAGCATAACTCCCAATGATGAAAACAATATTAAAGGATTAGGTGGCTGGATCTGTTTCTACAAAATAACGTGAGTAGTTGAAATTACAGAATTATAGTAGGAGGGAAGTGATTAATACACAGGCATGCACAAATACATCAAACTTACTCTTTGTATTGAGGCCATGTTATTACAAAAAATAATTATCAAAAAAATCATAGACTACCAAAATTTGAGAATCATAAAAAGGAAAGATTAGTGTATCTCTGTGGATCAGATAATGTCTCAGAAAAAGGGAAGGATGAAGTTTACAATATAATTAAAATATGTATCATATTTTATACATAATTTAATGAAGACTAAACCCTACCATAATATATACTCTTATTCATATAAAAGGCACATTATATAACCCAAATATACACATGGCCTTTTGCATAGAAGTGTGTGTGTGTGTGTGTGTGTGTGTGTGTGTGTGTATTCAGTAGCACATTTTACTCTAATATGGGGGTGGCAAATTACAACCACAGTTTGGATGCCTGTTTTTGCAAATAAAGTTTTATTGGAACACAGACAAACCCATATATTATGTATGTAGTCTATGGCTTTTTTCATACTACACAGTGGACTTGAGTATTTTCATTAGTGACGATATGATTCACAAAAAAATTCTGGTAAAACACTTACCAAATATTTATCTGATCTTTAAGGAAAAAGAAATCTAAGACATCGTTATGGTATCTATAAACAAAACAACAACAACAAAAAACCCAAAACAAACAAAAAACAAAAATAAAAAAAACCCAAGCTGTAAAAAATCATGTCTGTTTTAACAATTTCCTAACATGAAATTCAATTTAGCTCTTCAGGGCTGGCAGAGGAATATGATAGAATTCCAGCTCCTAGGTAAGAATTTTAGTATGTATGGAGATAAGTAGAAAAAACGTTCCTCTCTGTCTACTCTAATTTTCTTCTTTTCTTTATAGTTTTGCTTATATTTTTCCCCCACTAATTTTTATTATTCTTTAACTTCTCTTATCATTTATCTCCATTTTACCTTTTTTCCACTTTCTACATACATTTAAATTTTGAAATTGACATAAAAACATAAGGACCTTTCACATAGAAAATCTATTTATTTGTACCCATAAGAGCAGTGTAAAAATTTTTTTTACCTCTGATGAACTAAAAGGATAAATTGTGTAAGATAAGTAGGCCTCTTGACTGTTTTACCCACATTTGTTTGTTGCTGTGTAACAGCAAAGCAGGAAGAATTCTTTCCTTCAAAATGCTTGTGATAAGATTTAGAGTAACTCTGGTAATTTTGCAGACACTGAAGATTAAAAAATAAATATGAGAAATTCTGATCTATTTTGTCTTGTTCTCTTTTGTACCTCTTGTACTCATTTCTAAGTAGTTAGGCTAATTTGTACTTTGTGTGTACGAGTGTGCATGCTTTAATTGGACCTTGCACTAGACTGTAATCTCCATGAAGACAGGGATGATGTCCCCCTGGTTTACTCTTTTAGTCCCAGTGCCTATCATATACTAGGTCCTCCAAGAATATTCATTGGATGGCTTGAATGAATGACAGAGAGTTGTTGAAACATTTGAATAACTGGAATGATAAAGTCATGTAAGTCTTAGATAAGTCATTCAATGGTAATCTGAAGTTTATGTTTAAAGAAGATCAGACTGGAAACTCTGAGTTGAATCTTATAATTTTCTAAGACCAAGACTCAGAAAACTCTTTAACTCAAAGAAACATTAACTGAAATGTTTTATAGGCCAGATTGTTTAAAGTATTGGATAATCAAGACAGGATTGATTAAGACATTACGATTTAGGATGATTATGATTTAGGATGCCGATGAAATGTGTAATGAATTCTGATTAGAAAACTCAAAGAAGGGGCGCCTGGGTGGCACAGTGGTTAAGCGTCTGCCTTCGGCTCAGGGCGTGATCCCGGCGTTATGGGATCGAGCCCCACATCAGGCTCCTCTGCTATGAGCCTGCTTCTTCCTCTCCCACTCCCCCTGCTTGTGTTCCCTCTCTCACTGGCTGTCTCTATCTCTGTCGAATGGATAAATAAAATCTTTAAAAAAAAAAAAAAAAGAAAACTCAAAGAAAAGTATTTAATGCAGAAGATGGCATTTGAAAAGGGCACTGAGGGATGAATAGGAATCTGATTGGTAGAGAGAGTTGTGGGAGTAAATAAAGCCAAAGAGGGGTAGAAATTTTGCTGTCTTAGAGACTGCCTGGGCAAGTGGTTTCCTGTGAGAGCGGCACTCAGGGAAAGCAATAGTGTAAACTACTAAGAAAGGTGGTACCATGCTTATTCTGACACAAAAGCAATGGGGAAGCCCTGAAAATTTTTCAGTGGATATAACATGATAAAATTTGTATTTTAGAAAGTTAAGTTTGGTAGCTGTATCAAGAGTAGGTTGTCGATGAGAAGTCTGGTAAGAAAGCTATGGAATAACTCCAAAGAAAGACAATGAAACACTGAATAGTACGTCCATTATGGTGGAGGACAAGAAGACCAAATACCAGGACACTGAGAAGAGAAGCATCCACAAATTTGGACATGGTTTGAGTGTTAGGGATGACACTGGAGGATTCCAATTCGCTAGCACTTTCCAAATATGAAAGAAAAGGTAGAACTTTTCAGGATGAAAGATAACAGAACCCTCTTTTGGCTAGGAGAAATATGGGCAAATGGTTAAAGCACAGATTGGATGTAGTTGTTCTCCCAGAATGCACTTCAAACTTCAAGAACTCCATGACGATCATTTTGGAGTCGTGGGAATGACCATGTGTTGCGTATTACTTGTTTGTACTACACTTTTTTAGCAATGAGAAGTTACAATGCTAAGTGTGGAAATCATGACAGTGAGAAGAAGAAAACTAAGTCTCTCTTGCAGTCCATCTTTTGAATTGACAATTACACCATAAAATAAATGGTTGAGGTCTTACCATACCATCCTTTCTAAATGCAGTGAGTTTTTAAAACAGAAATCTGAGTCAACCACAATCATTTTTGTTTCCATACTTGTTGAACCAGGATTTAGACTAAGTGTAATTCAATGGGGTTTACTTTTTTAGTATGTTGATAAACTGGTTACACTCTTATGAGTCAAGATACTAAAACACACATAGGCTTCTTAATACAAACAACAATCTATTTCCTAAAGTTATAGGGAGAAAAGATGTCCCAAAGAGAATACACAAATAATTTATAATCATTATTTAAATTTGTAATTGGAATTTATTTCTTTAATAAATTCTTTAGTGGAACTGGGTAGCAAAAAGGATTTAAGCTTTATTTCTGTAACCATCAAACAAATGTAATAGCACCGAATTGCAGAAGCAAAGGGAAGAAGGAAAAAAAGATAACTGTTTACTTGATCGGATCCTAATAGTTTATAGTATAAATATAACATGTACATATAGTGATCATTCTTGTGTAGAACAAAACCAGATATTTATGTAGTTCCTCACTTTGGAGCTATGAAAAGTAAGAACCTAGAAATAAACGCTTTTCCAACCCAGTCTGGTTCTTTGCCCCATGAGAGTCTCCACCTTCTTCCATCCCATTGGTGTGCCCCTTCGTCCTCAACTAGTCTTGATCCTATTTGCCAGCTTAGCTTTGATGGCATTTCTTTGAGCACTTCCAATCTGCTTTTGATCTTTGCCCTTGTCATGTAATTGGGATTCTGTACTGTTCTAGGATCTGTTACTGTCAATTCATGATAGGTGCTTTTGACATCATGACAGATTTTAGGGATAAAATGATAAAAAGACCTACCCTGCCTTGTCACAATCTATAAAGAGAGTAAAGGTGAAACATTAAAAAAGAGAGAAAAGAGGAACTGTGTCTGTGTTAAGGGCGCTGGGAAAGCTTAATAAAGGAGGAGACATTGGAACTGTGTTTTCAGATTCAACAGAAGATGATATGGGGAGATTGGGAGCAGGTATTCCAGGTAAAAGGACAAAAATAGTCATGAAAAAATTTAAAAGTTTGCCACACTTTTTGTAACTAGACCTCTGTATTGGTTCCTCTTCCCATATCTCTATTCTCATACCTTGCCAAAGTCCCATCCTCGCCCAGGAGAATTGAGCTCTGCCCTTGAATATCAATCCTTTCCGATAGTGATAGTGGCCATTAGAATTCCCCGAGGCTGCCTTTCAGTTCCAGATCTGCTTTTGGTACAGCACCTGGCCCAAATCCCCTCTTTCTGCATCTGCTTTCTATCTTGGATACCTATTTACCTAAACTGAGATACTCTGGTTGTGATTCTTGGACCCGGAGCTTTGCATCTGTTGTCGATCAAGCTGTCTCTGAGGTAGAATGTTCGTTAAAGAATCAGGTGCAAGTGGTTTGTAAAGCAGCGCTCCCCCGAGAAGCAAGTGAGGGGAGAGAGGGAAAGAAGCCAAGCGATCGCGTGACTTCAGGAGTGGCTCCAAACACAGCCTGATCCCATGGCGAGCTCTGGAGTATAAACTACGTTTTAGAGATCGTCTTAGCTGGAGGCAAAGGAGCTGGGAGTTTGTATCCTAGGAATCAGTCACTGACTACAGGTAGACCTGGTGGTCTGTGTGATGGGGGACTCTTGCAGGTGAGGTCACTGAGTATGCGACGAGGATGAGCCTCTGAGAGACGTAGGTGCAGCCCTTAGCAGCACAGCAGTCAGGAGACGGGTCAGAAGGGATCTGAGGAGAGATAGTGCCCGCTTCGGACTCACACTGAATCTTCCCCGCGTTCATGCAAGTGACGCTAGTGGGCAAGGCTGTTGCAGGTGCCGGAATCTCCTCAGCCTTTTCTTCCTGCTAGAGTTAGCTGGGTTCTGTTGTCCAGGAAAGTGCCTGCGTTCTTGGAAGGCTAGAGACCCTCCAAGGAGGAGAAAAACCTGAGGATGTTCTTGCTGCTCAGGAGGCTAGTAAAATCCCAGATGAGCAGAGAGCTTTTGGTTCCTATCGAAGCACCGTTCCGTGTTGAATACAGAGTCTGAAATTTGAATATGCACAAAAGAAAGGGAAGATTGATCTTCGGATCGGAAAACCATACGCCGCTTCCTGATCAGTATCCAAAAGCAGGATAAAATATTTCCAGGATATATTGTATTCAGATTTATGATGCTCCAAATTCAATCTTTCCGATTAGATGGCTTATTCTTATTAAAGACAAGCGTAGGACAAGGGTATACAGCTTAAATAACTTTTGGCAACTTCAATCAGAATTTTTAAATATTTTAAACCATGATTTTTATTTACATTATAGGATTAGTAATTGAAAGTAATATGAAAAAATGGCTTTTTCTCTATTATTCCAATAGGAGACTTATCATTATAGAGGTTTTCTGTCCTTTCTCCCCCTTTTTCTGAAGTAATATATTTAAAAAATTCAAATGACAAGAGTTATAAAAATGTACATTTGTACATCTCTCATGAGAAAGACAAATAATAATGATATAATCATACGGTAAGAATTTGTTGAAATTAACAACTTTCAGGTCAAATAGAAAACTAACAGTGATTCAGCCCAGTATCTAACAGCCTAAACTGATATTTGTAGTTATTAGTATGGCACATTTTTGTGAACCAAATGGATAAACTTGTATTACTATAGTTGAAATATATTCTATTTTTACTCTATTTCTTGGAAAATTGGTAATTTATGTACAATAATTCTTACCTAATGAGACTATTCAATTATCCATTTTCCTGTCATTCTGGACAAATGGACACTGACTATATCTTTGTTTCCATCATACCATGTTTGTGGTGACGTCATACTCCAATTTTAAAGATAATTTTATTTATCACACTGAAATTGGCCAATGCCTGGAAAGGTTACATCTGCAAAGTAAACATAAAACACTATGGAGCCAAGTGGAGCCCAAATGATTTGTTTACATTTAACATTGATTTTTTAAAACCTCATTTCCCTGTTTTGTTCTGGATGGCAGTGGAAAAAACAATAGAATCTCTGAATGAAAAAAATCCCCAGATTACTTTGTTGCAAAAGTGGGTCCTTGACATTCTTCCTGTTCAGCTAGGAAGATGCTGACATCCACTTTGTTACCCTTGCCTCTGGAGGTAAGAATAAAAGTTATTCATGCCTTGATGCTTGGATGTTTCTTCAAACACAGAATGGTAGCAGATAAAAGGAAACGTGTTGAATTGGCACGGATGGCAATGTCCACGGGAGGAGAGATCACACTATTTGTACACATTTGTGACTGTAGCTCATTTTTCTTCATGTTCTAACTTTGGTAAGTTTATGCAAATAGGTAAAATTAGCATTTTCCTTTTGTTCCCAACGAAAGTCCATGATACTGCTGTGAAGACAATGCTGCCTTTTGCTTTGTTACCTGTTACACTGGAGGGATAATTAAGAAAAATATAGAGGACTGGTCAAATACTTTATTACTTACCTTGGTACATGGACAGTATTACAACTTTACCTTAGATAGCAGAGTATGAGCAAGTTGATAATCTTTCAGGAAAGGTCTCTGCAGTTTTATTTCATAGTCTTGTTGGAATTGTCATTTGTGGGTTGAGTTCGTCAAGTCAAGTTTGACCTAAATGGCCTGTAAAACAATCTTTTAGTACGTGCTTATTTACCGGCTGGATTGTCATTGCTCTTTTTATGTCCAAGGCTATAAAAAGAAGGGAAATGACGGACACATTTTCCTGGTATTTTGAACAACATGTAAAGATTAAAATTAAACAGAATTTCACAAAATATCAGAGGCATTGTCTCCTTTTAGTGGACTCCACGTGTGGTACATAAGAGCTCTTCTTTTAGCAGTTAGTCTGGATATGAGGCTGGATATTGACTTCTCAATACATTTTCTTTTTTTTAAATGATTTTTTATTATATTATGTTAGTCACCATACAGTACATCCCTGGATTCCGATGTAAAGTTCGATGATATTAGTTGCGTATAACACCCAGTGCACCATGCAATACGTGCCCTCCTTACTACCCATCACCGGTGTATCCCATTCCCCCACCCCCCTCCCCTCTGAGGCCCTCGGTTTGTTTCTCAGAGTCCATAGTCTCGCATGCTTCATTCCCAACTCTACATTTTTTATATACATATGACATCATCTAAAAAGTGTTTATTAATACTGGAAAGCAAGGATTTTAATTTAATTTCTCTACCAAGTGATAGATCGAAATGAGTCCTTCTGGACCAGACTTCACTTCCTGGTAACATTGGGAGTGACTTGAACTGCCAAAGCTCTATTTTAAATCATTGAAATATGGTCCCCACAGAAGCAGAGGTCACTGATGGACTCTACTAGGCTCATTCAGTATTTCCTAAAAGGCAGGTACCCTGGAAAGTAGTTAATAGCATGGGCTGTCATATCCAATTGCCAACGCATCAGGAATTCCGCTTCGTTCAACCTGAAAAGTATATCCAGAATCTGAGAACTTATTACCATTTCTGTCCACTCCCCACTCACGTTCCAGAACACATTGCCTCTCACTTGGATTGTTGCCACAATGTCCTAACTAGTTTCCTTACTTCTGTATTGTTCCTTCTGCAACACGCACACCAGGTTCATTACCAACACAGCCAGAAGAGCAATCCTTTGAAATGTAAGTCAGATAAGGTTGCTCCTCTGCTGAAATTCTGCAATGGCCGCCCACGTGTCTCTGAATGAAAGCTCATACCCTCACTCCAGCCTCCACTGCTCTGCATGACCTGCTGTCCTCTCCGCATCACCTCTTTGACTCTTATCCCTTGAACTCCCTGTCCTGCCCTCCAGTCCTTCTTCTCCAGCCCCACTGGCCTCCTCACTCTTCCTGCCTTGAGGTGTTTCCTCTCCCCCATGACCTACTCTCAGTTTTTTCAGCTTTTTGTGCAAATGTTTCAAGTGTTATGTCCTCCATGAGGCTGCCCTTTATCTCTCTATCTTACCCACACCCCCACTGGACACTCCCAATCATTTTAATCTTTCTTCCCCCGTCCATAGCATTTACTTATTATTATTTTTATTTCTCCGTGCGTATTCCACTAGAATGTAAACTTCATGGCAATGGGGATTTTGACTATTATGTTCACTGATGTGCTCTCAGGTTCTAGGACATTGTAGATGTGTAATAGATATTTGTTGAGTAATTGAATGGATGAATGACTATGTTGCTATTTTCTGGCAGTGACAGAAAAGAGTGATTTGGGTTACAATAACATGGACCACTACCTTCTGTTGAAGTGTGTTGGTATGTTTGAGGGGTCACCAATAAATAGTTCCTCCACCTGGTCTAGGTCTAAACCAACTGATAAATAAAGCTGAGTTTCATCAGACAGAGGACAAAATATCACCATATTACAAAAAGGACTACTGAAAGAACATGTCTATGTCTGTAGGCAAGTCACTTGCCTAACACTGAACCTCCCAGTGAGACACGTTTCCACAAAGCAGTACTGGATCATAGCCAGTGTCTCCCAATGGGAGCAGAATGGAGTCCCAGAGAAGCAGAGAAGACTCCCCGTTCCCAAAATAAGAAAAGAGGGAGGAGCTGAGCTATCCATGCAGTTTCCCCTACCAAATTCACAAATGACCTGTTTGGCTTCTCGGTGGTGGGTGGGAGGTGGGGCCGCTGTGATGAAGTGAAAGGATGGAGAGAGGTCGGTAGAGTTACTCTAACACACAAAGAAAAAAACATTAGGAGTGGGAAAGAAACATTATCTCCTGATGATATTTCTATTATTCCTCTGCTGAAAAAAAGGTTTTTTTGGGGGTAAAAAGAATATGTCTCAGATATTTGGAATTGTTAACTTTGCTTTCAGCAAATGCACAGAGATGAAAAGTCAGTCAACATGCTTGGAATAGGAAGAATTGCTCGAAATATAAAACTGGGACCTAACCCATCAGCTGTCAGGGAACTTAGGAGAAGGCTATGCTTTTATTTATTTATTTATTTATTTATTTATTTATTTATTGAAGATTTTATTTATTTATTTGGGAGAGAGAGAGAGAGACAGAGAGTGAGCTAGAGAGAGAGAGAGAGAGCGCACAAGCTGGGGGGAGAGGCAGAGGGAAAGGGAGAAGCATACTCCCCGCCAAACAGGGAGTTCAACATGGGACCCAGGACCCTGGGATCATGAGCTGAGCTGAAGGCAGACGTTTAACGGACTGAGCCACCCAGGTGCCCAAGGCTATGATTTTAAAATAGAGATCCTTCAATGGCCCCTAGTCGTGTTGCAAATGTTTTCAAATCACAGACCACTTCTTTGGGTTTTCTTCAAGGTAATAGGGGCACATGATGAAGAAAGCACAGGATTATTTGGGTGTTTGTTATGTCCTGGGATAGAATAGTGCACAAAATATAGCCCTTGCCCTTACAGAATCTACTGGGGAAGAAGTTTAAGTAGATGGAGAGTGAAAATAGAATATCAGTAGCTTCAGACATGTATACATATTGAGGCTAAAGGCAGGAAATGTCCAATCAATATTTATAAAATATCCCTTATGCTTCAGGCACGATATCAAGTTCAGGGCATAAGAAGATAAGACACAGTCCTACCTGCAACAACAACAACAAAAAAAAGAGTTTGAAATGGGAGAGACAGAAATTGCAGATAATTAAAATACAGAATAAAGTGTACTATGTCTTGGAGCCAGGGTACTCTAAGAAAGAAAACTGAATTCAGGTTTAGGTTCAAGAAGACTTCTTGGAGAGATGCGTTTAAGCAATAGCACAGAAATAGCAGAGGAAAAAAGTGAGTTGGAAGATAGATTTGCAATGCTCGCTCGGAATATAGCAGAGTGAATGATGCAGAGACAAAAATGCAGCACAAGACAGATACGGGAAGGATAAAGGATCATCTTCTACATATGTTTAGGTACTGTGAAAGCAGGAGGGAATAGAAAGAATGGGGGAAAGATAAAAGCTCACGGGTTTCCAGAATAAAGTAACTGAAGCCCTCAGCTGTGAAGACCATACTGTGTTCTCATCAGTAAATCACGCACATACATGAGAGCAAAACTGCCGAGAGATAAGGAAAAACTAAAAATTAAAAAAACAAGTAGCAAAGAAGAACAGGAACAACAACTGGATAGCAACAGAGTTCTCATTAGCAACAATACATGCTAGAAAACATTAGAGTCTTGTCTTCAAAGGAGTGTGGAAAAATAATCAGCAGGCTAGAACCGTGTTCTCAGAAAAGTTATCACTCAAAGTGAAGATGAATTAAAACCACTTCAAGATATACAAAGACTAAGTGTTTATTCCCATGGGCTCTTGAAGAAAGTATTCTAAAGGATGAAATTCAACAGAGAAGAAAAGATGGGTGCAAAAATCAATAGTAATCAAAGGACAGGACAAGCTGGAAGTTTGTGTGGTGAAGGTCTGGAGGGAAGAGGTGAGGAGGGGTGGAGGGAAGAGGAAAGCAGAGACTGCAACAGGCCACTCTCGTACTGTCAGGGATTTGGGTTTGACCAGCAGAGGGGTCTTGGTGGGGTGGTGATACTGTTTGATGTAGGATCATTCTGGAAGGAAGGTAGAGAATTTAGAAGGGAACAAGACTAATGCCTTGAAGCCAGTTAGAGATTGTGGGTATAATTTAAATGAGAAGTGATTAGGACCTGACTGAGGATGAAGCAAGGAAAAAAGCAGCCAGATTCAGGAACTATTACAGTGGTGGGTCCTCAGGAGTCCGTAAATTATTCCATGTGGGGAGAAAGAGGAAGCATCGAGGATGTCATCGGTTTGTTAGGGCAGCTTTGATGGAGCCCAACTGTGGCAAGAGGAGAATGGGAGGTGATAGCAGGAAAGCAGATGGCCCATGAGAACTCAGCCATGAATGGCTGGTGAGACCTAGAGGAGTAGCCAGAGGGAGAGCAGAATGAAGAAAGATTTCAAAATGCCTAGGTGGCTCAGTTGTTAAGCGTCTGCCTTCAGCTTAGGGCGTGATCCCGGGGATCTGGGATTAAGCCCCACATGGGAGCCTGCTTCTTCCTCTCCCACTCCCCCTGCTTGTGTTCCCTCTCTCTCTGGCTGTCTCTGTCACTGTAAAATAAATAAATAAAATCTTTAAAAAAAATATTTCAAAATGGGAAGCTCATTCCCAAGTTGAAATGCTAATGGGTGAGAGCAAGGGAGAAAAGCAAATGTTAAAGGCAGAGAGGATAAAAGGTGTCTGATTGAGCAAGGGCACAGGGAGGCAGGAGGTCAAGAACCTTCTGCAGCAGGGAAGATAGGGAAAGAGGCCGTAAAAGAAGCTCAAAACTCCCTCCTCCTTTGAAAGTAGCACCATGACTGCACAGAGCAGTGATAAACACATGCCAAGAAATTTAATGAATCAATGAATGAAAAGATGGATAAATGATAAATACGTTCAGGCCGGTCCCAAAACACGGTATAGCTCTGCCAGCATGTTCTCAAGATAGGTATGGTAGACCTCTAGTGGCCAAAAAGAAAATTCAAACATCTAACGGCTGAGAACAACATTTAAATTAAAATGGCTAAGGTAAATATATTTGCAAAAGAATAAATAAAAACATTGCTCTGCAAAGATCCTGTTATACCCAATCTTTGATGTGTTCGGTTTCTTATCAATAGAGTTTAATGGTATTTGCATTATGAGTTTACTTTCATAATTAACTACTTAGAGTGAATGGCTTATGGAAAATGAAGCCAGTAATCTTTTAATTATGATTAAAACCTAACAACAACAACAAAATAGGAGGGGAATAATTACTTATGTGTGAAATTTCATGTACAAGCTAGATAAAAGTACGTATTCATTTTCAAATACAGAAAAGAGGATAGAGACAATTATAACCAAATGAGCCCTTGATTGCAAAAGTCTCAAGTATGATGAAAAGGGTGTATTTAAAAACAACAGCAACAGGGGTTTAAAAAATAAGTAAAAATATGAAACTGTAAAAAAAAGGATAACAAACTACTTCTACCCTTAAAAATTAATAATAATGTCCTAATGTCAAATTACTTTGAGTAATCCCAAGGAAGAATTAGTCATTGATGGGATTCTTTGATGTGCTTGAGTGTTTTCTAATGGAGATGAAGTTGAGTTATCCTCAAGTTCGTAACAATCACGTGAAAGGTTTGGCACCAGCTTCAATTAATGAAACTCAAAAGATCTCCAGTTTGTGAATCAGGAGGTGGATGAGCCAGCTTTTCCATTACACTAGATTTTATCCACAATGTACAGTACCTTAAGTAGATGAAAGAAAATAATCTATTTTAGAATTATTTGTGGGAATTATGCAGCTGGCGAGGGGTAGTGTGAGAGGGTAAGGGACTACTGCATGTAGGAGTATAGATGTGGAAATCCATCATCGAATTTAAAAGCCTGAGTTAGCAGAATTCAAAGAAGCTCATTTCATTGGGATTTCTTGCTTGGTTCTGACTCCTTTTTGATGTTCAATTCAATATCACTGCAATGAGGATAACATTATTAAAAGTGTCTTAATTTCTTTCTAGACTTCTTAAAGGTACCATATATAATATTTACATTCCTTATTGGCTCTGGTCTGTCTGGGATTTAGTCATCAAGCATCATTCTATATTTAAAGAATAACAAAGATTTTAATTTGATAGGAATATAAGTAGTAATCTGAAAGCAAGTAAAATTTTTTTTCAAGTTTTATTTAGGCACATAAAATAAAACATCTCTTGAAAGTATAGCCATGCACACAAAGGAGGAGAGGTTATCTCTGGAGTTGTTTTTTTTTTTTAAAGATTTTATTTATTTATTTGACAGAGAGAGAGACAGCCAGCGAGAGAGGGAACACAAGCAGGGGGAGTGGGAGAGGAAGAAGCAGGCTCATAGCAGAGGAGCCTGATGTGGGGCTCGATCCCATAACGCGGGGATCATGCCCTGAGCTGAAGGCAGACGCTTAACCGCTGTGCCACCCAGGCGCCCCATCTCTGGACTTTTAAAATAGTTTTATTCTGCTTCTCTTGTATTGCATATGTACCCAAAGTTCTCTGCTTTCTGCATACATTACATTTGTTATTTTCTTTCTTTTGTCCCGCCAGCTTTATTGGGGTATAGTTGCCAAAATAAAAATTGAAAATATTTAAAGTGTGCAACATGACTTGATAAATGTGTACATTGTGAAATGATTACCACAATCAACCTATAACTTATCCATCACCTCATGTAGTTGCCATTTTTTTTTCATGGTGAGAACACTTAAGATCTACTCTCTTAATACATTTCAAGCCTACAATACAGTTTTATTAACTATCATTCCCATGCTATATATTAGACCCCAGAACTTATTCACCTTATAACTGAAAATTTGTACCCTTTAACCAATATCTCTCACTCCTCACCCCCCATAACCAGCCTTGTCTCTAAGAATTCAACTTCTTTATATTTCACACACAAGTGAGATCATACAGTCTTTATCTTTTGTGTCTGGCTTATTTCACTTAGCAGGTCTTTTGCCTATTTTTAAAATCAGGTGATTTGTTTTTTGTTCTTGAGTTGTGCGAGTTCCTTATACAGATTTGGATGTTAATCCCTTATCAGACACACGACTTGCAAATATTTTCCTCCATTCTGTAGGTTGTCTTTCCACTTGGTTATTTGTTCTTTTGCTCTGCAGAAGCTTTTTTAGTTTGATGTAGTCCCACTTTCTTACTTTTGCTTTTGTTGCCCATATTTTTCGTGTCACGTACAAAAAAAATCCATTGCCAAGACAAATATCAAGGAGGTTTTCCTATGTTTTCTTCTAGGAATTTAATGGTGTATATACTACATTTAAGTCTATACTCCATTTTGAGTTAATTTTTGTGTACAGTATAAGATAAGGGTCCAATTTCATTCATTTGCATGTGGCTATCTAGTTTTCCCAAAACTATTTATTGAAAAGTCTATCCTCTCCCTATGGTGTGTTTCAGTGCCCTTGTGAAAGATTAGTTGACCATATATGTGTGGATTTCTTTCTTGGCTCTCAGTTCTGTTCCATTGGACTATGTGCCTGTTTTTATGCCAGTACTCTATGTTTTGATTATTATAGCTTTGTAATATAGTTTGAAATCAGGAAATGTGATGCCTCCACATTTGCCATTTTCTAAATGTTATTTTAAAGGGCTCCATTTCCCTTATTGACTAGAAACTGTAGCATGGCTGACAGAAGCTATTGTGTCTTTGTGGGCAAGTTCTGTAACATCTCTTGATATTCTGAGAACTGTCCAGAGCTGATCTACATGCAACACTAGACAAAAATACATATTGTCTGGAACAGTGTGATGATGTCAGAGGAAAGTTAGAAAAAAGTAGGAAATGCTAAGGGTAGCTACTGATGGGGTCAAAACTTCACAGAGAATAGCTTTGAATATCAGGAGGAAGAAGGCAAAAGGACCTGGAGAAAGTTTTACACGTAACTCAACAGATTTCTAACCTTGAGAAAGTTGGACTCTTGAAACAAATACCTGTCTCAGTATGTAACCATATCCATTTCTTCATATAGAACTACTATGTACATAGACCATAGCAGTCGGTCTTCTCAATAACATTATTTATTCTGGCAACACTGAGTTCTATGGGCCCACGACCTTCACTGATGCTCTTGTGTTTGTCTCTCCCTTTATTTCTCCCCTTCTCCTCTCTTTCCTTATTTCCTTTCCATTCCTCTCTCTTTGTCTCTTAATCATTATATATTGTTCCCAAAATAAGAGAAGGGAGTGAGTTCAGGTTTGAAACTACCAGATGTGTAATGCCTTTGTGTTTTTTTTTTTATTTAGCCAACTCTTAATTGATTCATTCAGCAAGCTTATGTTTGCTAATAAATATTAACACATAATTATTGCTATAGAGAGGGTTTACTTAGTAAATAGTAATTTAAAAAAGAAAGGAAAACTCAGTCTCTATTGTCAGGGAATGTATAGTCTACTGGAAATGACTGAGAGTAAACAAATAATTAACCCGAATAATTTTTATTACAAATTGGGATGAGGGCTATGACAGAATAACACAAATATATGAGAAAGGGTGGGGGTGCTGAGAGAGGATTCCCTGAGGATGTGACGTTTAACCTGAGACCTGAGAACAGTGGTTCTGATTCTCCACTGGGGCAGTTTTGACAAAGTCTGGAGACATTTTTGGTTGTCACAACTGGGAAGGGGAAGATTTAAATTTCCCAATCATGTAGTGTGACTTTGGTTTATGTCCATAACAGGGATAGTTTCAAAATGAAAATTTTAGTTGTATGCCCCATAACTTATATTGTCCTAAGTATCCCTCCATTGATTAGGCTTCAGTTGCTTTGGAGTGAGAGTAGACTGCACCAAACATAAAGAAATCATTACTTAGTTTTGAATGTCAAATTAGATATTTCTGAGTAGCTGGGAAAATGCCTTGAATGCAAGACTTTGCAGAGAAAGAAGTTTTTTTGAATTCTAACACTTTCCTTTCATATATCAAGATACCTACATATGACTCATATCATAACATTTTACGATAAGAGATTCAGTAGATTGAAAGGAGGTTCTGATGTCAGGGCAGTTCCCTTCGTACAGGAAGAAGTACAAAGTCCTCATGCTGGGAGATGGGAACCAAAGAAAGGCAAGGAAGAGGAAAAGCAAAGCAAAAAAAAAAAATCTGATTTGGATGCCGTTGCTTTGTCTTTGTAATGCCAGGAAGAGTATCTAAAACACTGAGGATTTGGGGGAAATCTAGGAGTCAAAGGCTTGCTTTATATTCCTCAGGGTTTCCCTCTGCATTGTCCTTTTCTCTGAGTTGTTGCCACTGTCCTTACGCTGGCTTCCCTCGGGCTAGCAAAATGGCTGAAGCCGTGGTCATAGCTCATATCCCATCACCACACCATTCAGACCCAGAGAGAGAATGCCTTTGTTGGAGCATTCTCTGCAAGCGTTCCAAGATCCATTCTGATGAGAGAGGTTTAGGTCACACATCTAAACCAATCTGCATGAGGACCTGTCTGTCACTGTAAGGGAAATAAAATGAGTTTATCACTTAGTTATTGTCATATCCTCCACTAGACCCCAGGAGAGGAATCAGCTCCCCTACAGCTACATGGATCGAAAATGGAAATCAGGCACTATTGGTGAAAAGGGAATGGATTCTGGAGACACCACAAATGCCCATCTTAGTCTACTCCATAGGCTACGTAATAGCCGTACATACTCTCAACACATGACTTTAAATATGCTCTCATTACTGATGAAAATTCTAGGAGCTTTGTAAGAATCAAAACCCTATATATCACACAGCTTACCATCTACCTTAATATGACTTATATTTGACCATCTGCATTATTGCAGGAGAGTCTCGATTAGAAGATGAAGTGGCAACAACTTTTCTCAACTTGCTCTTGCCAGGGTGGCTCAATAGACCACTCTACTGCGGTAAGACTGTGTATTCTTCAAGGCTTGCTACAAAACTTTCCCCTTGCTAGGTCTGCTGATCCTAAACTATTAACAAATGTGACTCAATCCCCATATGCTGCTCACACTGAACTATTTCCAGGTACGGTAAACAAGAACCAAACCTTAATAAGTACCCTGCCTTTGACCTTGTTATTCTTGAAATGCTACTAATACTCCATCAAGGAAATGGTTTCCTTTACTGTGGTAAGCAATAAACATCAGCAGAGGCTACTTATGCCCTCCCCTGTCCTCGAAATGTGAGTTCTGCTTGCTTTTTCCACTCCCAGAGGCTGCTCCAAGGACATAGCCTTGATCTGATGATGGAGATGTGTTGAGAACATCTGCATGGTATATGTGACTGAGCCTAGTTAAGGCCTCTATCTAGACTACTAAGATTTGATGGGTGGTTGCAGGGATCCACTTGGCTTGCTCCTGGCCAAGTCAAGTCTCTTGTATGTGAGTTCTCTTTGTTTATTGAAACTGCCACTTAGAGTGGCATGTCTCTTCTTTTGGTCTCTTCCTGTTCTCCATGCACAGATTGGGGGGGCCAGTTTCAGATTATACCCAGGATGTTCCTGAGGTTACAAATCAGTAATAAATCACCCCTCCCCCTATGCTTCTTAGAGGCTCCTTTCCCATTGCTGTGAGTTACGGAGTTTAGAGATTATATTCAGGGCCTAGTAATAGGAGTTTATTCTATCCAGGCTTGGAGTTTATTCGGCAATAAAGCTCTATTAGAGTTTAGATTCTTCCAGGCTATTTGTTTTATAGGCCAGCAGCCAAAGTCAGAGAGAAGTTATAATCCTGAATTCCAGTTCTAACCTTCAGAGTTTCTTTGGTAATAAGCCTCCATTTCCCTGCTTTGCTCATTCTCGGACCTCATTTCTCAGAAACTCAGGGTTTTGGGGTCCAACAATCTGATCTCTGGTATACTAAGGTGATCCATCCTTCCTTCCTTCCTTCCTTCCTTCCTTCCTTCCTTCCTTCCTTCCTTCTTCCTTCCTTCCTTCCTTCCTTCCTTCCTTCCTTCCTTCCTTCCTTCCTTCCTTCCCCTCTCTCTGTCATTTTGGGACAATTTGAATAGCAGAGGCCTGCACGAGGGACAGGAAGCAAGAGCGTTCTCCTGAGCCACAATCACATCCTGTGTTCCCCCCCCCCCCTGCTGGCATTCTGACTTGCAGTAGACAGCTGCTTTTCCAGTCTTTCCAGGTTCTCAGGCAACTCAAAGATAGTGTTTCTCTAAGCAAGGTCTTATTTTCTTTTCTCTGCTTTCAGATGCCAGTTATCAAAACTATCTTATCTCTTTTATGTAGGAATTTATTGAAAGCCATAAAAGTAGTTAACACATTCTAACATCCTAAGTTTTTTTCCCTCTCAAGTCCCTTTATGGTAAAGCTTCTATATGTATATGATCTGGTTCTCAGGGCACAGAAGGACAAAAATGATTATCACTTTCACTACCATATGACAAAAACTGAAATCGTCTAGCCACTGAACAAAGGTGTCTCACTGGCTTCCACTCAGCCTCCTTGGCTTAGCTAAGACTATATTTTAGAGTCTTTTAATGTTAACCCTACTCTTAGTCCCAATTTCTTTTTTTTTTTTTTTTAAAGATTTTATTTATTTATTTGACAGAGAGAGACAGCCAGTGAGAGAGGGAACACAAGCAGGGGGAGTGGGAGAGGAAGAAGCAGGCTCATAGCGGAGGGAGCCTGATGTGGGGGCTCGATCCCACAACGCTGGGATCACGCCCTGAGCCGAAGGCAGACGCTTAACCGCTGTGCCACCCAGGCGCCCCTCTTAGTCCCAATTTCTGTGTCAAGGGTCTTAGTGCCAAACAACAGAATCTAAGTATGGTTATCTTACAGGGGGAAAAAGTGTGAAAAAGGAGGAGGGTTTACTGGAATGACATGAGACCCTACAGAGTCACCTGGGATCTGAGGGACAAGATAGCATGAATGAACAGGATCCAAGGGAGAGGAAGATGACTCAGCAAGAATTGCCATGGTTACACTGCAGGATGGGTCAGGTCCAGGTGCCATCACCAGCCTTGCTGGCACCACATCATGGTTGCTGAGATGCCCCGATATCCAACTATCATGACAGGTTCTTATATCAGACACCCAAAGTCTAAGTGCCAGAATGAGCTTCTAGAGGCTTAGCTTAAATCATGTGTCTGTCCCTGACCAACACGAGAAGATGGAGAGGATCTCGGTTCTCTCATCTTCCATAATACTTGGTGGACACCACCAATCATAAGGCAACAAGAGTAATATGGAGGAAAATGAATGCTGACAGG
Source organism: Ailuropoda melanoleuca (assembly GCF_002007445.2). Taxonomy (NCBI): domain Eukaryota; kingdom Metazoa; phylum Chordata; class Mammalia; order Carnivora; family Ursidae; genus Ailuropoda; species Ailuropoda melanoleuca. The sequence continues at coordinate 39,041,082 of NC_048228.1, read as the reverse complement.
TCAAAAGAACTGATACATATACACCATTTATATTCTGCCTTTCTTTTGAGTAATTTATCATCACTGGTATCCCTTATCAATAAATATTTTTTGTGATTAAAAGAAAATTCAAGATCAAGATTGCATATTCATAGTTCTATGGAAGCCTGATATAGTAATCACTGATTTTTATAAAACAAGCTATTAGAAAGATCAAGTGATCAGAAATCTTTACTGTATTTTATTTATAGGGAATATATTCTATAAACTGTCTCGTATCAAAGGATTTTTGCCCTGGTTAGGGAGTTTTTTCAATTTGAACTATTTCTATTTCTCCATTTTGTTTATATGAAATTTGTTATTTGGGACATGGTAGCATCCATGAGTAAAGGATGAGAGAAATGGAAAAGAGAGGGATGTGGAGTGGGAAGGAAAGAGGAAGGGAGAGAGAGTTAACATTTACTTAGTACTGTGCCATATTCCTTTATATAAATTATCTCATTTAATATTCCAAATAGCTCTGGATTATTTAAATCTGTAGAATGCATTCTTCAAATTGAAATTTTACCTGAAAGCCACTATAACAAAGCAGGTAACTGTTGGGTAGATAGCTCTGGATGGGCAGTTGAGGGAGTAGGTACCCTTTTCATCTCCCTTGGGATAACACACACCATAATTTTAAAATATATTATCTATTTTATATTAAAAAAAGACTATATTCTGGTTAGTGTAGTTTTGGCAGTTAAGTCAATTATGTTGTGTTCTAACTTTTCACGAATTGATACTACATACACTGAGTTTAAATCCACTGTTAACTTCTCCATGACTATATGAAGTTTAAGTTTCATTCTTAAGCATGGAATCAAAGACTCTCTATATCTGGTAAAGAAATCTCAAACACACACATAGACACACACACACACACACACACACTCAGTAAAGCAAAATACTTCATTTCTCAGAATTTTTCATGCCTTAACTGTTATGTATAATGGGCCTGTTACGTGTAGTGATAATTTTAACATGTAAAAACAGACAAGGGCTAAGGCAAAAATTTACCTAGTCTTTTGCTAACTCAAAACAACTTTGACTTAAGATCACATGCTAAGATCTTAACTATATAGAATCATTTACTAGATGAGGCAGTTACTGGTTCGATTATTATCAAGTAGTCCCTCGTAGATGTTCTCTAGGTCATTTTATGGTTTTAAAACATGACAGCTCAGCGTCTGCCTTCGGCTCAGGGCGTGATCCCGGCATTATGGGATCGAGCCCCACATCAGGCTCCTCTGCTATGAGCCCGCTTCTTCCTCTCCCACTTCCCCTGCTTGTGTTCCCTCTCTTGCTAGCTGTCTCTATCTCTGTTGAATAAATAAATAAAATCTTAAAAAAAAAAAAAAACATGACAGCTCAGGGTCAAATTCGAATAGCTGAAAGAGGCACATACGAGGTTGAAAGCAGCAAATCTGTGCATATTACAGGAACTGGCAGTTAAAGCACTAGAGATAGAATCATCAAGGACACAGGGTAGTATTTTGTCATCTTCATTTGTAGGAAAAAATGAATAGAAACATTTACAAATATTTGTTTCATCACAGAAATATCCCATTACAGCTCCATTTTCTGGACATCACTATCCTGTAAGAGAAAATTGTTTCCTTTCTGGACTGCAGACATGAATACCTTCACAGCACAATGCAGGCAATTTGAAATCTATGCTAGATTTTCCCTTTCTGTTTGTACTGGTCTCTCTTTGCAATAGCAGGTCATGTTCTTAAGGGGATCCTGGGACAAGTGTCCTGCCTACACCCCATATCCAAAGTCTCAGTTGATTGAAAAAAATTGGTTTACCAGTTTTAGTGTTTGTATACTTAAAGAGGAAAAAAAAATCAAATATTCATGGAAATGTTCATTCTGTACTTTAAGATATTATATATGGATACTATCAAACCAAGGAAAAACATAACTATCTCAAAATTAGTAGGAGGAGAAATTTGAACCCAGAGGCTACAAGAGACAAATACTCTAGGAGACAAATCTCAGGAGCTGCCACATGGCTCAACTATACTGGTCATTGCAAGAGCTGCTCACTGGCTTTCCTACATTTCCTGGGCATCCCTTGAATCCGTCTCCTCTTCCAACTAGCTAACAGCATCTTCTCCAACTGAATTTCTAATTGTATCATCCTACTCCCTAAATCTCTCATTGTGCTTGGGAGAAAATGCAAAATCCTTCGATGACTGACATGCTCCTTGTACCGCATAGATATTTCCTGCATCTGACTTTTCTAGATCCAGGGCCTTACAATCTTAGACCCTTCTTCCTGAATGTGCTTCTTCCCATTATTTGCTGCCTATTCCTACTCATGTCTGAGCTGAAATCCCCACTTTCTCAGGAAAGCTTTCCCTGACCCCTCAGATCTATGACAGGGGATAAACAAGGGACCGGAAATAAACAAACACATATTCAGATGGTACAAAGTGCTATAGAGAAATGTAGAGTGAAAATGGTTTGTTTGTTTGTTTGTTTGTTTGTTTGTTTGTTTGTTTTTGCACAGGATGATCAAAAAAGGCCTTGCTGATCAAGCAGTGTTTGAGTGGAAGCCTGAAGGGATTAGAAGTAAGACTTGCAGCTAAGGGATGGAAGAGCAGTCCTGGCAGAGTGGGAAGCTGGCCCTTTTGTTAACTCTCTCATACCAAAGAATTAGTATTTTTTAAATTCCTTGTTTGGAGAGATATTTTTTCAAAATCAAATATTTCCATTTCTCAATTTTATTTATATATAAACGCATTATTTGGGACATAATAGTATCCATGAGTAAAGGGTGAGAGAAGGGGAAAAGAAAGGGACATGAAATGAGAAGAAAAAAGGAAGAAATAATGAGGACTGTGCAATGATCCTTGACTGTTTGAGAAAGAGCAAGAAGGCCAATATGGCAAGCCAAGTGAGGGAATCTAGCAAGGAGAGATGAACTCAGAGAACATGTAGACAGACCATGGTGAGAAGTTTGGATTTTGATTTGAAAAAAAATAAAAGGCTAGAATGGAATGAGTGAAAGGGTGAACAATGGGAGAGCAGGCTACAGGGGGAGTGAGTTCAGGGCTGGGGCAGCGTGTGGTGCGAACAGGACATTGTTGTGTAGGTCTTGGATATTTCTCTGAATAAACAGTGATGGCTTTGTATGGTATAAGCAGACTAACAACATGATCTGGCTTATGTTTGGGATGATTGGCTAGCTGCTATGTTGAAAATGGAATACAAGGGGGAAGGGATGGTGGCAGGGAGCCCCGTTAGGTGCCTCTAGCTGTAGTCCTGATGATGATCCACGGTTGTGACTGCACAAAGGTAGTAGAGACGCTTGATGAGTGTCTGAGAACTGGGTTTATTTAGAAGATGGTGCCAACGGAATTTGCTAATATGAGGTGGGAGGAAGAGAAGTGTGAAGAATTATTCCAATGTTTTGACCTAAGAAACTATACAGAATAGGAAATAGAGTTGCCATATACCACAAGGTGGAAAACTGGGAAAACACTTTTATGGGGAGGGGGGATGGGCTGCTGCTTCTACTTAAATAAAGAAATCCCCTTAGAAAGTGCTGAATTTGAGAAACCTATTAGACAATCAAGTGTCAAAGAGCACTTCTAGGAAATCTGACCAATGCAGGTCCCAGTCGAGGCTCTGGGTGACTTGCCTGGATAACATTGTAGATTCTGGCTAATTTTAGCCACCAGAAAGTGACTGTAAAAACTTTGAAAAAGGTACTCTAAAGTGGTGGAATCTGGGGAGTTGAGGGGGGGGGACTGAGCTGTGAGGCCCAGATCAGGGGTTGCACTTACTTGGGTCTAAGACAGGTAGTGAGAATCTTAATGATCTTTTAGGGACATGTGATCTAACTCAAACCAATGAGAATCATTCCTTGGCTTTAGCTTGAATTATTGGAGAAGAGATTTCCTTCCCACTCAAGTTCTTAAACTTTGTATAATATAAGCTTCTGAATTAGGTTGCCCATCTTTGCTACCACTGGGATGAATATGATTAAGAAATACGCCAGCAAAATTGAAAACAAAACAAGCGACCAAGAGAGAAAAGGGAGAATATGTTCTTGAAGACTATGATTATACAACTGTATTGAACCATGCTGGCAGCTAGTTTATTCTAGAAATATATGAGCCAATTTGTTCCCTTATTTCCTTAAATTGAGTAGATCTGGAATTTCCTTACTTGAGACAGGAAGAACCCTTACTCCTATGCACAAGATTTTTATCTTCTCTCTTCTTGGTGAGGATCTTGTGGTATTATTTCTGGTGTTTCTGCCTGGACCATGGAACAGAGCAGAGTCTGAAAGGTGACTAACTCTGAAGGAATGATTCTAAGTGTTACATCTGTTTAAATTGTTGACAAGATATTCTTGTGGGATGGCATGTGCTCTGAAGCAGGAGTGTAGAGCTCAAGGGAAGTGTTGGGTTTTGAGATACACATTTTGGTAGCACTATCCTATTAGTAAGAGCAGGTTTGGGCATTTTATGAGATAGGCAGTAAGAAGAGATGACTGAGCATGAAACGTAAGGGAGCTAATATTTAATAGGGAGCTAGAAGAAAGAAATCAATGAAAAAGAGAGACTGATCTGAGAAGTAGGGGAAAATCCAAGGTTGAATAAGGAAGAAAAAGAAATGAGAATAGAGTTATAAGAAGATTTCGGTACACATTGTGAAAGTAGAAGATGAATGACATGAGGCTACTCAGTTTAGCACTTCAATATTGGATTTGGGAATTTGAGTTATCTAATGACCTTTATGGGAGGAATTGTGTTAGACAAAAGAGATGAGAAAGAAATTTAGAGGTTGAGGGTTGCACAAGTATGTCAATTTAAGATTAAGTTTGACTCTAAAAACAATTTATATATAAATAAAAATTTAAATATAGTATTTTAAATATGAATTTTAAGATGAATTTTAAATAACAAGAGTGATTGTATTCTTCTTTCATGTTAAATTGGGATTAATTTCTGTGATCCTTATTTGATTTTGAGACCTTAAACATAATTACTGAATAAGTTTCGTTTATGTAGAAGATTCCTAAGCCGATTCATAAAAATCAGAAAAACTGGGCTTTCGTACAATCATTTTTATTTATATTCTTACATCTATATAAATGTATATAATATAAACTAATTAAGATCAATACAGTATAGAGAATGAACTATATGTTAAATATTGTTTCATTTTACAATTGTTGATTTAAATATTATCATCTAAACTTTTATATTTACTACATATATGAATGTTTAAATATATGCATTTAATGCTACATCAATAAATAAAAGAAGCTAAAGCCTAGTTAAAAAAAAAGAACTGGGGCGCCTGGGTGGCACAGCGGTTGGGCGTCTGCCTTTGGCTCAGGGCGTGATCCCCGTGTTATGGGATCGAGCCCCACATCAGGCTCCTCTGCTGTGAGCCTGCTTCTTCCTCTCCCACTCCCCCTGCTTGTGTTCCCTCTCTCACTGGCTGTCTCTATCTCTGTCAACTAAGTAAATAAAATCTTAAAAAAAAAAAAATAAAAAAAAGAACTGGTAACTAAAAACAAAACAAAATAAAACAATAATAGAACAAAATAAAAAGTTAGATATTCATTTCTTTCTTTCCTGAAAGAAGTCAGGAAGAATATCCCAGACTTGGTATGAAACTCCAGTTACCTGGTTTACAGGCTGTTTTATCTTTCTACTCTACACCGATTTACAGGTGTGATATTTTAGAGAGAGGTGAAATGAATTCTAGATTAAATTTTCATATTATACAACCCTCTTCCGTGAATTGTTTCCCGTAGTTTCTCATTGCTTCAGTCTCAATTCTACTGTGTCTCAATCACCTTAAATTCTTATTGTGGCTTTTAAATAATCTAGATCACTTTTATCATGGTTTTTTAAGTGTGAATTTTTCTTTTCTACCAGACTATGTATTTCATAAGAAGGACTGGACCTCATTTATCTTTATAATTCCCATATACTTAACCCCATAACAGCTACATAGGAAGTACTCTTTAAATATTTGTTGGGCTAATGAGTTAACTCATAATTTTTTAGGAGCTTTGGAATCCATTAGAATCTGAAGTCTTTAAAAAATGGTAATGGGACATTAAGTATTCTTCACTGATTGTCATTATAACAATAATCACAATAATAATAAGTATTCAAATCTTTTCAGCTCTCTTCTAATTAATATTCAATTTAAAATTTAAATCTGTCATAGTCAATCTTGCTTTTTTCCCCTTCTCTTTATAGTATTGATATATATTTAGTGATACCAAAAGAAATGAATACAGACAGATTTGCAAAAGCTGATATTTACTAGGTAACTATCAGTGGGGAATGTGGGTTATCAAGTTTGTCACCTTGAACAGTTTGGAATCCATAAGTCATAAAGGAGACTGAGTAAAGAGCTTTTTTTTTTTTTTTTTTTTTTTTTTTTTTTGTAAAGAGTTATTTTAACAACAACAACGATAATCTTAAAACAAAAACATTTGTACTTCAACAGCCAGGGCATTTATGCAGTCACAGTGATCAAATTCAGCTATATCTGTTCTGATAGGAGGTACACAAATACATATCTCTTATTTGTTAGATTTAGGTTGGAATCGAAAGCATTAAAAATATGCTATTTCTATGCAAATAATCCTATTCTCTTTATACGTTATAAATTGAATTAGCCCACAATATCAAATAACCAATTTTCAAAATATTGTTGGCCCTCTAAGTTGAAGAAGTCACATGAGCAAAGGTACAAAAAGAGGGAGGAGGGAAAGGAAGGAGGATGAGTAGAAAGGAGTGAGGAAAACAAAGAAAGCAACTATAACCAGTTTGACCGCTGGATAAAGCAATTTGGCTTTCAATGGCTAGATGTCCAAAGAGAAGTGAGGAAAGAAGCATATAAAGAGAAAAGGCAACAATGAGCCTCTTTGAACTGGCTTAATACTGTCTCTGGGCTCTAGTGCTAAAAATAGGGAAAGAATCAATCTCTGCTGATTTTGAGGATTGAATTTAATTTTAGATTAGTTTGGTAAGAAAATAAGCCTAATGAGGTCCGGTGCTAGTGGAAGCATTATTACAAATTCAACTCTAGGTCAATGGACTAGAATTGAGACTACAAAATAAATTCTTACATTTATGGTAAATTACTTTTCAACCAGTGTGCCAAGACAATTCACTAGGGCATGAATAGTCTTTTCAACAAATGGAACAACTGGATATCCACATGCAAAAGGATTATGCTAGGTTTCTACTTCACAACCTATACAAAAAAATTAACTCAAACTTGGATCATAGAGCTGAAACCACAAAACCCTTAGAAGTAAATGCAGGAATAAATCTTCGTGACTTTGGGTTAGACAATGGTTTCTTAGATATAACATCAAAAGCACAAGTGACCAAAAAATAAAAGGTACACAGATATTATCAAAATTGAAACTTTTTATGTTTCAAAGGAAACAGTCAAGAAGGTGAAAAGATAACCCACATATTGGGAGAAAATATTAGCAAATCATATATCTGATAAGGGACTGGTATCCAGAATATATAAAGAACTTTTACAATTCAAGAATAAAAGGCAAGTAATCCAACTGTTTTAGTCAGTTTGGGCTATATTGGTACAAAATACCATAGATTGGGTGGGTTATAAACAACAGAGATTTATGAGTGCTCTGGAGGCTGCAAGTGTGATCAGGGTACCAGTGTGATCAGATACTGTGAGAGTCAATGTATTTGTATGCTTACTCATGATCATTATTTGACTTGATCTCATGGCAGGTGATTTCATAAATAAACATCATTAACTACATAAGACCCCTGTAGTGATCAGTTCAGCTAAAAAAAAAAAAGCATTTTATCTAACATCATCAATTGGAAATATATTTAAGGCAATGGCCATTTCTTTTACCTAATGGATTGTAAACTGAAACTCAAGTCAAATCAATACACTTACTGAATGCCTGTTGCTGTGTTGGGGTGCAGAGAAAATATTAAGTACAAAATCAATTGTTTTAACCTCAAGAAAGTTTGTAAGTTTCTCTGTAGTTCAGAAGATCATTATCAAACCCCTGTGAATTCTTCAAGATCTATACCCTTACACTCAGAAGTCTTTTTTCCTTATCATAGGCAGAGATAGTTGGTTATTATTGTATCTTCTACTTAAGTTATTTTGGGTACTTACTTACATGTCTACTTGCCTTTCCACATTTTAAGCTCCAGGGCAGTGACTTCCTTCCGTCCTTCCTTCTTTCCTTCCCTTGCTTCCTTCCTTCCTTCCTTCCTTCCTTCCTTCCTTCCTTCCTTCCTTCCCTTGCTTCATTTATATGACAAATATTTGTCAAATGCCTATTACCATGCTAGGCATATATAGTGATATGATATAAAAAGATCATATATGATAAAATGATAAAAAAAGAAAGATGCAGTTCTAGTTTCCATAGAACTTTTGGTATAATAATACATAAAAATAAACAAGTATTGTAAGTTCATTAATTAATTGCTTCTTATATGTGCAAACAAAATGTGACTTTTTTCCTACAAAATGCCACACTTTTTTTTTTAAGATTTTATTTATTTATTTGACAGAGAGAGAGAGAGAGAGAGAGCACAAGCAAGGGGAATGGCAGAAGGAGAGGAAGAAGCAGACTCCCCACTGAGCAGGGAGCCCATCGTGGGGCTTGATCCCAGCACCCAGAGATCATGACCTGAGCCGAAGGCAGACACTTAACTGACTGAGCCACCCAGGCACCCCCAAAATGCCACACTTTAGAATATGAAGTAATGGTCTTTCGATCTCTTCCAGTACGAATAATCTCTTTGGCTCATTTTAGGCTTTTTGTTATTAGTTTTCAGTCTTTAAAATTCCTCCCCCCCCCCCCCCCCCCCCGCTCAAATTCCAGATAATTTCTGGGTTGTAAGCAAACTTAATTTACCTTGTGAGGATTGGGGAGATGGAGAGGGTGGAGGTTGGAGGCATATTGTTACATGAATTCTTACTGGTTTTCTGCCAGGTGTGTGTCCTACCTAGCCCCTGACCGATGCTGGCACCTACTCTCAAGTCAATGGTTCTCGTCATTTACCTGCAGTGTTGAAATCCTAGAGCATTTGAGCCATGACCTCCAAGCCTTTGTTGGCCCATAGGTCCTCTCAGTGCTCTGTATGTTAGATTGTGCCGACACTTCTCTATTCATATGTACAGCACACGGAGATCTATGGTATTTATTAGACTTACCTAGCTCAGACCTCCCTGCATTAATGTTGTTATTGGTTCTGTGCCAAGCTGGGTGTCGAGTCAAATGCTGGGCTTCTCACAGAGGCCTGAGGCTTCTGCCATGCAATACATGTGGAGGTAGACCATTATGTTTAATGTTCTTCTATCTAACTTTTATCCAACTGGACCCTAAAGCGGTCGTATGCCTTTCTTTTACCCTAATCGCATAATGTCAAGTAGACTGCACTTAGAAATTAAACTGCCTGGGGAGCCTACGTGGCTCAGTTGGTTAAACATCTGACCCTTGATTTTGGCTCAGGTTATGATCTCAGGATCATGAGATCGAGCCCCTGCGCCACTGGGCTCTGTGCTCACTGGGGAGTCTCCCCCTGCCTTCCCCCTGCTCTCTTTCTCTGAAAGAAACAAATAAATCTTAAAAAAAAAAAAAAAAGGAAGAAACGATCTCACCTGTAAGGTAGTATCTTCAGTACAATTTCAATTGCATAAGGCATTTATAGACCAGTGTGATAGCTTTTTAATAATCCTAGAATTTAATCCTATAACTTAGCATATAGTTAGAATTCAATGAATACATTTGTAGTCTTAAACTTCTGAGATAATTTTAGACTTATAGAAGAGTTGCAGAAGTACTACAAAGCGTTCTCATGTACTTTTCACCCAGCTTACCCTTATGCCGATATTTTACATGACCAAGAAAAAAAAGATCAAACCTGGGAAATTAACCTTGGTGTGATGATACTAATTAACCTATAGAATTTATTTGAATTCTACCAGTGTTTTTACTGCTGCCCCCAGCCCACTTCTCCTCCAGAATCCAGTCCAGGACCCTACATTACGTATAGTTGCCATGTGTCTTTAGTCTGTTCCAGTCTGAGATAATTTCCTAGTCTTCTCTTGTTTTTTTTACAACTTCGATGCTATTGGAGAGTACAGGTGCATTATTTTGTAGAGTTTTTCTCCATTTGGTTTGTCAGATTTTTTTCTTGATCATCTTGAGAATCTGCATTATTGAGAAGAATATCTCAGGGGTGATGTGCCTTATTAATGCATCATATCAGGGGTAAATGTGTGGATATGCCTTATTACGGGTGATGTTAACCTTAATCACTCAGCATCTGCCAGGTTTTTTCGTTGTGATGTTGCTGCTTTTCCCTTTGAAATTACTGAATATTTAAGGAGAGATGCCTTGTAACTATGCAAAATCCTATTTCTGCTTAAATTTTTATCTATTAATTTTAGCATTCATCACTGGCTCCTGCTTGCGGCAATTATTACCGTGGTGCTCTCATGGTGATTTTCCATTTTCCCCATCCCATCCCTTCTGTGTTCTTCATTGGAAGTCTTTTGTAAGGAAGACTTGTCCCTTCTCCCTTATTTATTTATTTATTTATTTATTCATTCATTCATTCATTCATTCATTCATGTATTCGTTTGTTTATATTGGTATGGATATTGATTTCATTCTTTGGGTTATAATCCAATACTGTCATTACTTTTTTGTTTCTCAAATTGTCCTAATTTTGGCTATTTGGAGCTTTTTTGGGGTTGTTTCCTGTGCCCTTTTGGTATGTCTTGATATTTTATTACTTATTTTTAATCACTTCCTTACTTTTTGGTATCACAAACTGTTCTGGCATCCTCTTATGTTTTCCCTGCCAAGCCTTGGAATAAACCAATTTTCCTTTTATTAAGAAATGATATTTGGAAACCAAGTTCATTACTTCTGGGGTAGCATTTCTCCTTATACCTCTTGCTGGATTGAACTGGTAAATACATGTATTTACCATAGCTCATCCCTGTGTGGCTCTTTCCTTTCAGACCTACGACAAAGCCTAGGAAGGAATCATGTCTTTCTGATTTACCACTAATGGAACATGTGGTCCTTTCTCTTCACTCTGCAGACCCAGGTTCAGACTTTCACTTTGGAATTTCTCAGGTGAGAGATAAACATAAGATATTTATGTTTTTCAAACATAGTAGGCAAACATTCGATTCTCTCAGCAATAGCTATGTCACTCCTTTCAGTAGCCTTGGGGTAAGGGAGAAGCACTTTCTTCCCTACCCAAGGAGTGTATGTGTGTTTGGGGGGCCAGGGGGGAGATAAGTCAACTACCACTGTTTTGGGATAGCTTGACCTAAAGAAATTCTCACTTTCTTTTATTAGATTTCTTTAACTTCTTATATATCTCTATATAGGTAATAAGCCAACAAGTGCAAAAATGTTTTTTGATTGCCTACTTTGCAAGTCCTGCATAGATGATTTAGCAAGCTACCTCAAAATGGAGGGTAGGTAGCATTAATGGTTCTGTTCTGTGTTTGGTCCTGACCTAAAACTGAAACAGATGAAGATCCATTTCAACATCCTGTCATATTTTGTATCCAAATTTTATTTCCTACAACATTAACTAATTTATATTCTCAACAGTCTGACTAGCCTTTTCCTATAAAGGTTTTAGTTGCCAAAAGATTTGCTACTTTAACGAAAGATTTTGGAGAAAAATCAGTCATTTATTTAAAATGGTGTTGAGTATATACTTACTGAGTTCATTCACATTCATGTTTGGAATCGGAAAGATTTTACTTTGAATCGTATATTCCATGATCATTTTAAAATAAGTAAACATTTTAATGATATTTGTGGTGGATTGTTAAAGTAAGTCCCATCTTGTTTGGCATATTAATTTCCACATTTCAGTGGTAACAACAAAGAAAAGTTTTTCTCCTTTACCATAAATGATCGTGTATTTCGAGTCTGAGACTCTCACGTTCAGCTTATCTCTGATTCTCAAAATAGGTCATGATAGGCATTAGGAGTTCTGAAGAGCTCTCTGAAACTCCTGAAGTTAATTGTATGCAAAAGTTTGTGCATAAGTTTACAAATTGTTGTCCTACAATTTAATCTTATAAAGACAGTATCTTAAAACAAGACAATCAGAAAAATAACACGTGTTTCAGTCAAAGGAAACTGAGTGGTAAACAACAACAAAAAACTTCACTAATTGTATATCAAAATAATTGTGTTTATGCATTTATTATGTCATTGTACGAAGAGTTTGACTGGGCTTATAGAAATACATTGGGTAAAATAAGATTTTTTAAAAAAGGACTTTCAGTTTAAAAATGGAATATGCTGTCAGTCCCCTTCTCTAAGAAATCACAAGAAGGCAACAATAAGAAGAAAATTAGCCAGACTCAAAAATAGTCTTTCACTATATAATAGTGAAAGTGTTTCATAATCAGTGAAGATAAACAGCAGGGCTGTAGTCAATAGGCACTGCAAGAAATTATTAATTTTTAAAAAATCTCAGAGAGGAAGTTTATCTAAATATGAAAAAAACGTAGAATATATAAAATAAAAAATTGATAAATTCAAATGCATAAAACAACGATAATAATGGATTTTTTCAAGTAAACACTTCAGAAAAATGACCAATTAGAAGAAATATTTGCAAATCATTACATTCAGTGGCCTAGTTTTCCTAATATAAAAAGAAATTTTAAAAATCGGTAAGGAGGGGTGCCTGGGTGGCTCAGTCAGTTGGGCAACTGCCTTCAGCTCAGGTCATGATCCCAGGGTCCTGGGATCAAGTACCATGTCAGGCTCTGCTCAGTGGGGAATGTTTCTCCCTCTCCTTCTGACCCTCCCACCATCCCTGCTCATGCTCTCTCTCATTCTCTCTCTCAAATAAATAATAAAATCTTTAAAAAAAAATCAGTAAGGAATAGTTCATCAATCCAATAAGAAAAAAGGCAAATGATATAAAAATATAATTAACAGAAAATACAAATGGATCTTAACTGTAAAAATATGTCTAACTCCACTCACAATAAGATAATACTATCACTATGACATTGTTCACAAATCATATTGGCACATATAAAAAATATAGCATGCTAGTGGAAAGATAAATTGATAATACATAAAGTTTTTGGAAAAATCCTCCAAAATTGCAAATATTTATATTGTGAAAAAATAATGTACTTACAAGTTTGTTCATTGTAGTAGTGTTTGAAATGGCAGAAGATTAAAAACAACCCTAACATTATTAGTACAGGTTGGGTTAAATAAATTATGATACATACAAAGACTGTAATACTAAGTAGCTATAATAAGAATGTGGGAGATCTGTATGTAGTAATATGGAACTATGTCTCTCTCTATATATATTGTTGAAAGAAAATAGCAAAGGAGACAATCACGTGTATGGCTTGCTCCTTTTCTGCCAAAAAGAAAAAAGAAGAGAGGGAGAGAGAAAGAAAGAAAGAAAAAAGTATGTGCACATGATTATACATTCTTCGAAGACCTCTTGAAGAATTAAAAAAACCCCTGATAATGATGTTTTTTCCTGATTTGGCAGGGGTGGGGGGTGGTGAGTAGCTGAAAGAGGAGTAAGGATAACTTTTTATGTATATATTTTTATTTCTTTTGAAATTTGGACCATTCAAAATTTGTACTGTATTCATATTTGTAGTATATTTTCAAATAAATAAAATTAAAGGTAAAATCAAGCAATAATAATGACAGTATGTACACTTATGATCTTGTACAGTTATTTTTTTAGTGGAAGAACATGGATATGTTTATTTTTAAATTAAGGATAGCTGCAGTCTTTATTAACAAATGATGATATTATTTGTATTTGCGTTTTTAGAAAAACAATTCCAGTTGTTAGTTATCTGCTAGAAAAATAATTAAATGCCTAAATGCAAACAGAGTGAAAAGTATGATTCCATCTTCAATGTACTTTAATATAATTGTATTCCATGGCTCACTTATCAAATTACTCCTTTCTGCAGAAGCTATTTCTTTACTGTCATGCATTAATAACAACACATAAGCCAGATTTTTTCTTGACATGTAAAAAGCCATATATATTTATATATATAACTACATGAGTTGAAGATAAGTACATACCCATGAAACCATCACTACCATCAAAACCATAAACATATCCATCATCTCAAAAAGTTTCTTCCCTTGGGGTTCCAGGGTGGCTCAGTTGGTCAAACATTTGACTCTTGATCTCAGTATCTCAGCTCAGATCTTGATCTCAGGGTCATGAGGTTAGCCCCACACTGGGTTCCATGCTGGTCATGAAGCCTAACTTAAAAGAAAAAAAGTTTCCTCCATTATTTATGATGATGATGATGATGGTGGTGGTGGTGGTGGTGGTAAGGATACTTAACATAGATCTGCCCTCTCAGAAAATTTTAAGTATACAATACAGTATTGTTTACTGTAGGCATTATGCTATATATTAAATCTCTAGAACTTAATTGTCTTGTGTAACTGAAACTTTGTATCCTTTGGGCAATATCTCCTCATTTCCCCCTGCTCCCAGACTCTGGCAACTATTATTATATTCTCTACTTCTATAGTTCGACTATTTTAGATTCCACCTGTAAATGAGATTATGAAATATTTGTCTTTCTGTATTTGGCTCATTTCACTTAGCATAATGTCCGGGTCCACCCATGTTGTTGCAAATGGCAGGATTTCTTTCTTTTTGAAAGATGAATAATATTCCATTGCATGTATATGCCACATTTTCTTTACCTACTCATTTCTTAATGGACGTTAGGTTGTTTACATATTGTAGCTATTGTGAATAGTCTTCGATGAACGTGTGAATACCTGTATTCACCTGTATCTTCAAGATCCTGGTTTCACTATGTACCCAGAAGTGGGAGTGTGAGGTGCCTGGGTGGCTCAGTTGGTTAAACGTCTGATTCTTGGTTTGGGCTCAAGTCATGATCTCAGGGTTGTGAGATCGAGCCCCACAAGGGGCTCTGCGCTCCCCGTGGAGTCTGCTTAAGATTCTCTGCCTCTCCCTCTGCCCCTTCCCCTGCTAGCATGAGTGAGTGTGCGCGTGTTCTTGCTCTTCTCTTTCTCTCTCTCTAAAATAAATGGATAAATACAATCTTTTTAAAAAAAGAAGTGGGAGTGCATATAGTAGTAATGTTTTTAGTTTTTTGAGGAGCCTCCATACTGTTTTCCATAATGGCTGCACCGATAACATTTCCATCAACTGTATACCAAGTTTCCCTTTTCTCCACATCCTCTCCACAACTCATCTCTTGTTTTTTTAAATTATTAATGTTAGGCTTCACTTTCAGATCTAAGTTTCCTGGTGACCAATGCAAATAAGGCTACAAAATTAATGTCTAAATTTGTTTTACCCACAACAACAAAGATCTTTTTTTTGCACTGTAAAGAATGGTTCCTAAAGTAGATATCCTTCATTGCCCATGTGACTGTGGAAATCTCAATAATTTCACTCTGGAATATTTGATTTTAAGGAGCATAGTTTCCTGATGGACCTTTAGGATTAAGTTGTAGCAAAATGCACATACATGTAAAGAAGCAGATATTTTTTCTATATTTAGTTGTTGATTGTAAGATGTCTTCCAAAATCTTTGCATTGAGTGCTAGAGCAATTCATCTTTAGCTGTTTCTGAAGTAGTTAGATGGCAGAAATAGTATCCATTATTTTGGGTTTTTTGAAAATTTTCCCAAGTTAGTTTCATCATGAACTTTCCTCACAAGCCTAGATACACTGAAGTGCAATTATAAAATTTCAAAATTAGGGGCACCTGGGTGGCTCAGTTGGTTAAGTGTCTGCCTTCAGCTCAGGTCACAATCCTGGGGCCCTGGGACTGAGTCCCCCATCTGGCTCCCAGCTCAGCAGGGAGCCTGTTTCTCCCTCTCCTCCCCGCTTGTGCTCTCTCTCTCTAATAAATAAATAATTTCAAATGAAATTTTTATGCCAGTGTGTTTGATTTGTCCTCTGCATTTGTAGGGAAACATTGCAGTGTCTTCCTGTTCGTAAGCTGTGCTACATTCATTATAATTCTCAAAAAGTTTCAAAAGTTGAAGGGTTTTTAAAAATTTCTATTAAATATTTCAATGAAAAATTTTCAACTTATTTTGAACAAACTATGAATACCATTGTAATGCAATCCTGTTGTAGGACACTTAGGGTTGATTGTAGGGTAGGATGTCTTCGGACATTTTGAATTGAAGCAATAATAAGGAAAGCTTTGGTGTCCCTTGAAATAAAAATCAGGACTTGTGATTGTGGAACGATGCTTCCAAACAACATCAGAAGGCTCCAGTTTCTTGGTTTTATTACTTGGTACACTGATTCCATCTTTTAGGTCCCATCTCTGACTGGAAACACTTTATATTTTTCTTAAAAACACTGAGCAAGGTCCTATCTGGATGGCTCTGATCTCCCACCACCTTAATATGATAATACCATTAGTTTGTGAGACATTCAATCTTAAATGTTATCATAACTATCTACTTCACAAATTGCAAATTTGGTTTATCAGACAGTGTTCCACCTGAGACTTACAGCTTTGCCATTATTGGCTCCTGTTGCATTTATTATTATCTTGGGGAGAAATCTACTGGGAACAATATAAGACCGTATGACAACATTGCCATTTAGCAGAATTTACTCTGAAAATTCCCAAGTAGCTCAGCATGTACATGGAAAGCATTTTCTTAATTATAGCCTACAAAGAAGAGTCGAGTGAATATATCAACAATTTCAACTTTATTAGCCATAAAACATCACTTAAAAGGATTTCAGCAAAACATTGATCATTTTAAAATATAAAAATAATAGGGGCGCCTGGGTGGCACAGCGGTTAAGCGTCTGCCTTCGGCTCAGGGCGTGATCCCGGCGTTGTGGGATCGAGCCCCACATCAGGCTCCTCCGCTATGAGCCTGCTTCTTCCTCTCCCACTCCCCCTGCTTGTGTTCCCTCTCTCGCTGGCTGTCTCTAGCTCTGTCAAATAAATAAATAAAATCTTTAAAAAAATAAAATAAAATAAAATATAAAAATAATAAAATTGAAATATACTTTTCAGAAAATTTCAGAGAACATTGTATTAGAGACAGATACCGCTAAGAAATCCATTTAAAGATGTGAATATGTACTAAGATATTTATTTTGCTTGTTATCTTTTGATGTTCAGATAACAAATATAAAAAAGTTTTAAGTGTTTTGTCTTAGTTTATACAGATATTTAATTTTTAATTTTCAAAAAAATTTTATATACTTTTGAGAATGATGTAAAAAATTTTTTTTCACTCTCAAAAATGTGCTGATTTGGACAACAAACAACATGGTCATTCTTCTTAAATCATTTCATTTCCATGTAACCTGCTCTGTCAGTAGATGGCAGTCCTGACAATGTCTAAGGGAGAGGCAAGCACATGAGGAAAACCAGTTTAGTGCCGAGAGACAGAGAGAGAGAGAGAGAGAGAGAGAGAGAGAGAGACATGGAGAGAGAGAGAGAAGGAGAGGTTATAACTGGATTATAGAGAGAACTGTGGCTTATTTGTAGACATTTCATCCACTTATCATAGGTTCGTACAGAGCTGAAATTAAGCTGCTTGATTCATGCAGACATTTAAAAAATTAGTATGGAAATGTGAAATACCTTTATAAGTTTTTTTCTGTCACTTGCACTTGTCCTATTTTTCTTCTATAGGTTTTGCGAAATTAGACTGAGCCTATGAACTAAAAAGAAAATGTGCTTATTTAATTTTACCAATATGCTAAGGTTGTGGAAGAATAATGATAAATGATTAAAAGAATTATAAATTCGTAGACTGGAACTCAAAATTGTACTTGCTTAGGGTAGAACTGAGACCCCCCCCCCAACTTGATCTAGTAGGAAAATGTTTAGTTATTTCTAGAATTAGGGTGAAAATTAAATTCTAGGCAGAATTTCAAATAATATGCATCTATTTATGATTTGCAGTCAGGTTGTCAACTGAATGTAATTAGCTCTGAATATTTTCATACTTATATATTAGGCGTTTCAAATATGCTGTTTATGTATTTTATTGACAGGTCTCAGAAAGAATTATTTTGAACTTTAACAGAAACTGAACAGAGGGTTTTTTGGAAGGTAGGTGAGAGCAAGTTATTTGGGTGAAGCTCCCTCCTGTCTCTGCCTTTCTATATACTGTTACTTTCCCACCTTCTGTGGTCAGGGGTGGTGATGGATAAGTTCCCAGAACACTCCTTTATCTACCAAAAGTGCTAAGGGAAAGTCTAGGGCCGAATGTGATAAAATATATTTGGAGAGGGAAATCAGAAGTATTTGGCCATTTTTAGTGCAGAATAAAAAACAATTTTCCAGGGCAAAATGGTGGTTATTTGTGATTTGTAATTTTTAGATGAAGGAGGGGAATCAAAGATTTTTTAAAAATCAAAACACAAACCGATCAGATGTGAAAGATCGAGAGACAATGACTTGCCAGAAACCTTAGTGTAAAGTCAGGAAGCAGCCAAAAGTATAGGAAGAGCCAAGCTAGGAAAAACCCAACCCAGAGCAACACCTTTGTGATGAAGTTAAAAGGAAGTTGACTTGAAACTCAGGTTTGAAGATACTTCCCTTCCATGGATCTAAGGATCTGGAGTAGGGAACTCCACTGTCCTGGTAAAAATACCCAAACTCTAGTTTGCAAGTCAGGGCCCTTTGGGAGATGTCTCAGCCTCTGTTTGTTTCCTAGTCGCTCCAAATAAACAGACACCCTGGCCTGCTCGGTGTCAGGCGTGTGTCCCAGCCTTCCCGCCTCCGTAGTAACGGGGCTCTCATACTCCTCCTTCCCTAAACTACCCACACCACCACTTTGAAGAGGCACACACTCGTCATACTTGATCAAATGCATTACTTTTGCATTTTGCATTACTCGGAATCCCTCAGCTGGGAGCACTCGTGCCTTTTTCTGAATCCGAATTTTATGGCGGTATATCTCATTCATCTCTTAGGGCTTCTATTTTGATTGGAACTGTTGATGCCTACCTTTCCAAGACTGTAAACCCTTGAGAAATAGCATATGTATTTTATTCTGCACATTGAGAGCCAACCTTGCCAATAAATATTTACAGAATAGTTAATGATTATATACATATTAAATTATTATAATTTTTAAAATTATGACTAATTAATTAATTGGCATGGGTGTCCCCACCCCCCCCAGCAGGTCATTGGGCCTCAGGGTCACTAATTTAAGAAAGGATACTGAGGACTGGAAAGTGAATCACAGTGGAGCAGGAATTACTTAATAGTTTAAACCTGTTTATGCAATGTTACATGAGACTCTAGGTTTGTTTACTTCTACCGTATAGCACTTTTTACCGTGTAGTAAACTTGGAATGATTGTCTATTCACTGGATTGCAATGGAAGGTTAAAAAAAACAGTTTTTTTTTTTCTAAAAACAGGAGAACCATGATCAATGAAGGAAATATCTTCTCCCTTATCAGAGTGGGGGGAAGTAGGTTACATGATAGCACCGGAGGCCCTCCTATTTTGAGGTTTTCTTTGGGAGCTATACCATTTTATCACCTGTTACATTGGTGAAGGCATCTAGCACAATGCCTATACACAATAGATAATTAAAAAAAATCGTTTACGTTGTTGTTGCATTACCAAATGCCTCTGAAAAAATTTTCTAGTTATAATCATGAGTTATGAAATAAAGTGTTTAAGTCTTTGCAAACCATCAACTGTGAAGCAGGTGGAGATTAATTAGGAGTACAAATGATGCTTATTTCCTGGTGGATAACAGATAACTCTGCCTTTTTTAAAAAAGATTTTATTTATTTATTTGAGAGAGGGAGAGTGAGAGAGACACAGAGCATGAGCAGGGGCAGGGGCAGAGGGAGAGAGAGAAGCAGATTCCCCACCGAGCACGGAGCCAGACTGGGACCATGACTGGGGCCAAAGGCAGATGCTTAACCAACTGAGTACCCCCAGGTGCCTCGGGTCTGCTTATTTTTTATAGCTAGAATAAGAAGTAGAAAGTCAAGTTGACAAGTGATTAGGAACTTTGATTTCTTTTAAAATTGGGATTCTACCGTAAATATTACTATTATAATAATTACTATTATAATGATCTTAATAACTTTGTAATCAGCCCTCATAAGTGGTTTTTGTTAAATCTAAGAAAATGGCATTTAAATATCCACTTTAATATTTTTTCTAGTATTTGAACAGTGGCTTAGTAAAGTCTTTACATTGAAATGACATCTTTATGTACCAAAAATTAGGATTTGCCAGCACAGACCAATATTTCTATGCTCCATGATGCAATACATATGGAAATTATTTAAATATCATTTAAATCTTTTAATGAGGTCTACTTATATTAAATGGAAGAATCAAAGAAGTTGTAGCATTGTAAATGCAAAAATAAAATAAAATGAAGTAAATTCTAGATACTCTTTGGATATAGAGTGATTCCATAGCATTTCCTGCTTTAGACAGTAGATGTCACCAAAAAGTTAAAGATGCCTGAGAGGCGGCCACTGTCAGGAAACCAAGGTAATGAAGTATTATTTGAATCTAGTTGTGAAAAAAAGTTAGAGGGAGCAAACCTTCTTTATCATAAGCCTCTCCCCCCTGATGCCTTTATCTATTAAATGCAATGTTTCCTACTATTGGACAGTTTTAAAGCCCACGAAAGGACAATGTATTTTATTTTTCTTTCCTGAAAGGACAATGTATTTTATTTCTTTTTATGATTCTACCCTTTTCTGTCACATCTTGAAATTCCACTTATAATGTTAAAAGTGGTCTGCAGACTCTTAGAAAGTTAACTAGTAATGTCTATAAACCTCTGAGATTCCCAGGTGAAGTGTTACATGAAATGCATGTCTACTTGCAGTATGCGCCAAATTACCGTATTTTTCTCTTAAGCAGGGGCAGAGGGCTCTCCACATACATCAGTAATGCCAACATCATCATGTTTGAATATTACTGCCTCATAGCCAGTGAAGGGCTGCCAGAGCCGAGTCTCTCAGCAGGAGGCAGAGAGAGAGGATAAGGACCTCACAGCTGCTTGCTCGACTTAGCAAAGGCTGACCACTAATGGTTCGATTCGAAGACAACTGCAAAATATCTCAGCCCCTTGGGCTAAGGGAAGAAAAGCAGGGGTGAGGCTATCCCACCTCCCCATCCTTAGCAAGCACGTTGTTTTGAGGAAATAATACTCAGCAGCCACAGCCAAAGGAAAAACTGAGCTATCAGTGAGTTAGGCGGCCCTGAAGGATTCCCCTGATGGACCTACTCGCAAGACATTTTCTTTTATTTTAATTAATTTTGAGAAAGAGGGTGGGGAGGGGCAGAGAGAATCCTTTTTTTTTTTCTTAAGATTTTATTTATTTATTCGTGAAAGACAGAGGCAGAGGGAGAAGCAGGCTCCCCACAGAGCAGGGAGCCTGATGAGGGACTTGATCCCAGGACCCTGGGATCATGACCTGAGTCAAAGGCAGACGTTTAACTGACTGAACCACCCAAGTGTCCAGAGAGAGAGAATCTTTTTTTTTTTTTTTTTAAGATTTTATTTATTTGACGGAGAGAGAGACAGCCACAGCCAGCGAGAGAGGGAACACAGGCAGGGGGAGTGGGAGAGGAAGAAGCAGGCTCCCAGCGGAGGAGCCCGATGTGGGACTCAATTCCAGGACTCTGGGATCATGCCCTGAGCCGAAGGCAGACGCTTAACGACTGAGCCACCCAAGCGCCCCCAGAGAGAGAATCTTAACAGGCTTCACACCTAGTGCAAGCGGAGGCGGCACTTGATCTCATGACCCTGACATCATGACCTGAGCTGAAGTCAAGAGCTGATGCTTGACTGACTGAGCCACCCAGGTGCCCCAAGGCCTTTTAGATCACAGTCACAGAGTCCTGAAACTCTAAAATAGGTGTCAGATGTGTCAGCTCCAATGTCCCTGGGAACTAGGAAGATAACAAAAATGTATGAATTGGTCCAAACTGGTTGCTCCACCATGACATTCCAATTCAAGCTTTTGTCAACACTGTGTTCACTCAAACATAAATCTGTAAACCAGGTTAAGCCCCTAGGCTTTGAGCATTTGACCCTCGCTCCAATACTTGGTTTGCGTATTTATGTATAATATTCAGGCAAATCATTAACTCAGGACTTTATGAAAACATCTGAAGGATCTCTGCCGGCAGACTGAGCTCACATTTTAATGAATTCACACAGCAACTTTTAACACATAACCATACAGGTAAAATCATAAAGGATATTATATAGGATAAAATCATTAAGGTAAAATTATAAAGGATATTGAGGAAAGTTCTGGTATCAGTTCAGTTTCTCCTAAGTACTTGTCTGTATTGCCTTTTTTGCTGTCCTTGACATGCACTAGACCTCAGGCCTTGTTCTTGTATCCAAAACATTGCGAATTAATTCAGTAAACTATCCTGTCAAAACTCGTCTTCCTGAATTAACAGCACTGACCAAATATTTTATTGAATATAATTTCATAGCACATACATAATGGAAGGATGTGGTTTTGGAAATAAATTGCAATGGAAGTTTAGTTAGAAGAGCTTATATTTAACTTGAAATTACCGAATTCCAAAAGAAACCTGAGCAATCTTTACTAGTCTTCTCCCCAAATAAGTTAGAACAAATTATGGGTAAAAGTTAGATACAGAATTAGCAATATTTCTACTTTTGATGATTTTTTCCTTTTTCCACATTCCTTTTTATTTTCTGCAGCTATGCAGTTTTTTGACAGCTGTTTTCACTTAATATTTATCATATGTTGCTACAGAATTCTCATTCATATCTTAATTATCACCCAATACTTTTCTATTAAGTCAATATGCCAAAATTTAATTAATCATTTCCTATTGCTAAATAACTAGGATGTTTTTTGTCTACAATAAATAATTCTGCAATGAGTTTAGATATTATTTCTTTTAGATAATCCTTGGGACTATTACCTGGCTAGATTATTGCATCAAAGGAGACTAACATTTATATAATTTTTGGAACACATAAAAATGACTTCTAATGTTTATTAGTTTATGTATATATAGCACCAACATAGTTAATTACCTTATTTTTCATTTTGCACGCTTACTAGTCATATCATGTTTTCAAATTTTTAATATCTGGTTTTAATTCTTCCATTTATTTGTTTACTTATTTTTCCTCCTATGTGCTCATTTTTTTTCTTTTTGATATTATGTCTTTTCCTGAAAATATTTCATTAGTTTTTTCCTCTTTATTTTAGTTACAATTATATTTTATTATAAAGAAAGGATAGTTAATACATAGTAGAATCTAACTTTTCTTTTGTGGTATCTTTTCTCTCTGTTTTTTTATCAAGATTGTAAATGAGACCACTTTCCTCCAAGGTCTTTGTTAATTAGTTTATATAATTCTTCCTGGCAGCCAAGCTGTGGGTAATGTCCCTATTTAGTTATTAATCTACTGGCATTGCAGGGAAGGCATGTGATAAAAATTATCTTTAATAATTCTCATTAACTTTGAAACACTTGCTACAAATAAACTATTATTTATTGTCTTAACTAATTTTGTTGGGAGTAACTAAAAATAAAAACTTGCTAATAATTGGAAGTACAGCAAATTTTAAGACAGTGTGCTCAGCTCTGTGAATTTTAGACAATATTTTTTTCCTTTCAATTTATTTTAATATCCAACTCTAAATATCAAGGAACCAATTCTTCTGAAGTTTCTTTTCCCCCCTCAACGTAACAAAACTAATCATTGCTCTACAGAACATATAAGTTGTCTTAACCCAAACCAGCTAATTTCCAATAGTAGTTTCTAATTGGTTATTTTAAAGGTTAACATTTGCTTTCAAGATGATTTGCTCCTTTTTCAAAAGACTGCTTGACACCACATGACTTGTGAATTTTTTGTTTGTGTAAACACATCTGGCCTTAGAATATTGCAGTTTATGGATTAAAGAAGGTTATTCTTCCTTTATGTGAGAATTTGAGAAGATGAAATGCTATCATCAGCTTCATAAATATGGAACATATCTATTACCCCACTCAGAAGCCACGAAATATTTTATGCAGAGAGATTTACTACAATTTGCTGAGCGTTCACGACCCTCCCGACAACAATATTAATCTCTCAGGCTTAGCAGACTCACTCAAATAGACTAAAATAGACTGAATATTTGCCTTCTTCATACATTTCAGATCTAATTTTCTTCTTCTTGGTCGTCTTCTGTAACATCGAGCGATTTCCAAATTGAGAGATAAGAGAACACGGGCATGTGCATGGAAGAGACATTTCTTAAAGCTCACTACAAATCAGTACGACAGAAAGCACACCACAGATTCGTAGAAAGCCATGACAGAATTATTGCATTTCTTGTTAGTGCCTCTGCCCATTACCTATTAGGACCACTGCCTGTTTCACATAAGGCTCACCCTGATTTATTCTAAGCCCTATACCCTATGGACTGGTGTTTATTGTTATGGTCATTATAAGCCATTATTATTTGTTCCTAGAGTGCAAATGAGGCTTTTTTCTTTTAATTCCTCTCTGGAAAAGCTCCCCAAGAGAATGATAATTTGCCAAAAAAAAAAAAAAAAGTCACATGATTTTTTTTTTTAACCTAATGAGTTTAAGTTTAATTTGGAGCTTTGTAAGGGAAAAACTAAAGGGACCTGAGACTTGCAATGGTTAATTCTAACTGATCATATCAAGGACATTTGATACTCATAGATGACAGAATCTCAGGGTCAAAAGGTATCTAGAAGGTCTTCTACTTAAGTCACACTAGTCTCAAGAGACTGCTGTGAGAACAAAGAAAGATCTAGCAAGGAAAACAAGGTGTCAGTCTGTGGGAAAGGCTAGAAACAGGGAAATAGGATGGCATAAAGGAATGGAGAAGTTCCAAGTGTTCGGGCATCAATTTCAACATGTTGTACTCAGGAAATCCTTGTAAAAATGGCGTTCCTTTGTAAGGCTCCAGTGAGATTTGTTTCTTTGGTATTGTAGTGAAATTGTTAGTGAAGTGAAAATATTAAGAAAAACAAGGTGATCCACAGCTTACTGGAAATACTGAACCTCCTAAAACATCATAGACAGAAAGAGTACAGGGTTAAGGGTGATATGACAGATGTTTTGTGCTGGTAATTTTGTTTGATGACGAAATTGCTTCTTTTTGTTTTGTGAGTGACACCTTCATCTGCCAAACTGCTGATTCTTACAAAATGGCAGCATTCCAGTATTATCCTTCAAAAACTGAAATCACTCGCTTTTCCATGAGGAAGTTCTCTCTTAAAATCTGGAATTCATATTCAAGTAGCAGTCAGTTAGGTCTGCACAATTCTTGGTAGTCCTCGGATTAAATATGCTGGATACGTTGGAATTATGTGTTATTATTGCCTTCTAGATTTTATTGGGAAATTCAAGGCAAAGGTGGAACACTTTGTCTCTTTAGCAATTACGTGTTTGGTCTCTCATGACTATGACTAATAATATGTTCTCGATTGAGAGTATCTTTTTCCAGGAAAATGGTTTAGGAAATATACAGCCCGAATACGTGATTCTTTTTTGGCTGTTCTTCCCATTGCAGTGTTTAAGGATTATCACTAGTCTTTGCCTGTGACTTAACAGTGTGTTCCTTCAGGCAACTGAACATCATAGAATCTGGACACATTCTTCATACTGAAAAAAAATCTTATCTTGCTTTCATGTGAAAATCTCTTCATTTCTCCTTGGCTTCGTTAGCCTTCGAAATTAGTATCCAGTCCCTATGTATAACAGGTCTAGGTTTCTGTTCTGCCAGTTACCATGATGTGAATTTCTTTTACACTCCTTCTCATATATCATTAAAGTACACCCCCAAATCTACATTTAAATAACCACTTTCTACCTCTTTTAAAATCTTCTATATTTCCTATTTGTGGAATAAAAATTAAGTCTTTATCTACCTTTGGACTGCTGATCTCTGCTGATTTCGAAAGGCGCAGCTTATGTGTAATTTCTATGGTCTTATCTTTAACCATTCCAGTCATAAGTGGTTAAATTCTTTTCACTAGATGTATTTTGAACACATACTATATATGAGCCATTAGACTAGGCTCTGATAGAAGGTGTCACGGAAGACATGTCACTTAGGAGATGCCTTCAAGGATGGGTAGAATGTGACAGGCAATTTTTTTTTGAAAAGCTTTTTGGGTGGAGGTAATAGAGCAAAATTACCTTTGAGAAAGTCTATAGCCTGTTATGTTAGAATAGTCAATAGGACAAACTAGGGTACAGGATTTATGAAGGGGAATAATGAATAAAAATGCTGGGATGGTAGATTTAGGCTCGGTGATGGAGAGCGATCCATACACACACCACACACACACACACACACAGATATGCATATATATAATTTTTAAAGCAATCTCAAACTTACAAATTTACAAAAAGTTGCAAGTTTAGGACCAAGAACTTTTATTTTCTTCAACCATTTGAGACTAAACTTGTTCATCTGATGTCTCATTGCCCTGTACACTTTAGTATGCATTTCATATAAACAAAGACATTCTCCTACACAACCATCCAATATCCAAATGTGAAACAACCGTCCAAATATGAAAATGAACACAGCTATGTATCTCATCCTTATACCTCATTCAGGTTTCTCCACGTTTTTTTCAGTAATATCCTACAAAGCACAAGAACCCTGTTTAAAATCATATGCTTTAGGTTTTTTCTGGCTATTTCAAATGCCCATATAGTCCCTTTAGGGGTCCGTGTGCAGTACTTCAGGAAAGATGTATTTAGCTTGGACTGAGAACCTTACTTTGGTCTCAAACCTCTCCAGCATTGTGTTCCTAGTGTATCACAACATTTCTCTGTAAAATCAGTTTCTTTTTCTTGTAGGAATTCTCTCCTGATGACTTTTATAGGAGACCATGTGGTTGTGACTAGACAACAAAGCGACACTCCTGCATGTGCTCCAAAACCAGGTAAGGAAACCTCTCTCTGGAGGCTGTGCAGGTGGGCTCTTGGTCAGCTCCACTAGTCCTCCAGATGGGTCCATGAGTCTGGACCTCCATCCTGACAGCACAGAAAATACTCTGCCCCACATTTAAATCATCTGGACCCATGGTTTGAAATTTTAAGCCAACTGATTTATAATTTCCATTTAACCAGAATTGTGAAATAAATATACAATCAGGAAATTATGCTAGAGTAAAGACTATGAAAGAATGTCCTTTATTACCTTCACTTCCCCACTCCAGCATTGCCACAGGCCTATGCATGATTTAATCTTAGTTTTGATTTTAATGGATCTGTGTTCTACCAGCAGGAAGGTACTCACCAGACAGCCCAGAGTAGAGGTGAGCCTCTTCCAACTGGGGTCTCTACTTTCACAGTAGAGTCTCACCAGGGCCTTTGTCAGGAACAAGTCAGTCTGTGTCTTTCGGTGGGACTTCAGATCATTCAGATTTCTATTTCAATTAGGGAAATGTTATCTTGCTAGGAATAAATCTTTAGGCCAGAAAATGATTTTTATTTCATTTTTAAGAAACTTTTTGGAAAGTTAGAATAATACTCAGCGTAATTTAAAATTTCAACTGTCTTAAAACATTTGAGGACTAATTGTATGGAGCTAAATAAATCTCAAAGCTGTGCCTCTCTGCTGTAGTTACACTTGGCTATGACATTTCTAGTCTATTATTTTTCATGATCTTATATATTTCCTCACTTTCATCTGATTCTAGTAGAAAATGTATGTGGAAGCATCACAGATTTCATAGTGGAATTTTATTAGATTCTGTGGCTGTCGCTTCTCAATGCCTCATTAGTGAAGAGGTGGTCTTTTTGAAGCTGGCTGCCAAGCATCCTGCTGATTTTATTCCCTGCTGGTATGGTTGGATCTTGACAAGGGCAGGAAGGAAAAAGAAAGGAAAGGTGTCTGTGACCCAGGGGCCTGTGACTTTTGGGGGAAAATGTTCCCAATGGGACCTTCCTGACTGAACTCCAAAATTTGTACACATGTTAAAATAACATTGGATTCACCTTTCAAAGCAGATCATTATTTTTGAAATACAGATGTGAGACATAAGCTTCTGCATATGTTTGCAACATGTGTAAAGACTAATAAAGAAAAGAACGAGAATGTTCCCATTTTATCTATCTTGTAAGGAGAAGAGATGGTTAATTGGGATTCATAAGAAATTTAAGGAAAATTTCCCGTGTAATTCCCCAATCTCCTCTTTTGGGATGATGCCCTTCCATCATCCCAAACAAGTGTTCCCACCCTTTGACAATTGCTAGTAGAATATCTGGTCATAGCAATAGTAAAATATGTTTCTTGTTTTACTTTGTTAAAAGGAAATGCATCACCTATTGTGCTAGTTCTGGATGAAGCTCACAGGCTTATAGGGAATTCCTGGTAAGAGTGTTAACAACAAATTCCATGGTTACTTAACAGTGAGCTTAAGGTTTGATCTTAAAATGAATACCAGATGTTCCCACTAAAGTATTTTGACTTCTTTATTTTTTCAGTTATACTAAAAAAGGTAAGTTACACCTTAAATAAAGAAAAACCCACAAAGCAGACATCACTATTATTGGAATTCTAGTTCGATCACTGAATTCTTTTCCTTCACATCACTAAATAGGGCAAAAGTATGAGATACCTTACATAGCTTACAACATGGGTTTTAATTCATCAAAGGATCACCATGTAGTTTATAAATGGAATCTCTAAGAGATGAATGAGTAGTTCCTCTGTGTATTTTTTGACGTATCTACAGTTAAACATTTAAGTATAGCAAGTTAAACCTTCTTGAAGTTAGAGTTCCCTCTGCTGCCAAGCGAAGATAATCGTAATTGGTACGTCTGCTTCTGCGATTTGTACTGGTGATCGTATGAGCAATGTTTATAGAATTAACTTATAAATGATGAAGCATTATACATATGTGTGTGATTCTTACTATTATTATTTGAATTTATAATTACTTAAAGCCTCCTTTTTTTCTGTAAAAAATCAGAAACTGTACAAAACTAATGATTTAGTATCTGTGAATGTAATTAGTCATAAATGTACCACAGTCCTTCCCTTTCCTGCTCGTGGCCCAGCAGGGATGACCACCAGTAAGAATGAGCTGCCGTAGGTGCTGAGATGTGGGGCATACGGGCATTGGGACACACGCAGCTGAGAAGTAGCTCGTTTTACATCTTTCACATAGCAGTTTAAACTGGTTGTTAAGAAAATATATGGGATATCAAACTTTCTCTTCAAAGATCCGTTTTTTATTCTAGGGAAAGCCCATGTACATTATATTACCCCATTTCGCTTTACTTTCTTCAATTTAAAGAAAATCTGTCAAAGGAATTTTAAGTAACCTAAATCGATTTTAAAATTTCCTTTTAAAGTTTTAAACCTTCTTCATAGCTTTCTTAACAATTACTTTTAAGACTTTTCTAGTTTTGAAACTATTCAATGAGAGGGACACCTAAAAAAAATGAACTTCGTAAGCTAGGAACACGTATCTCTTTCATGGGAGGGAGAAGTTTCCCTTGATCCTCTTAGGGTCTCTGGCTGGGTCTGAAAATTAAACTGACAAAGACAGATTTACAGGAGAAAAGTATATATGTCGACTTCATGTAAGTTTCATGTGACACAGAAGCCTTCATAAGGAAGTACAAGCCCAAAGAAACGGTTAACTGTGTATTTTTATGCTAGGTTTGATGAAGAGTGGACAGTCCTGTAGAAATATGACAGGTCAAATAGTATGAGGTAAGTGTAGCAAAGTAGGAGAAAATCACAAGGTGTTTGCTCAGATTTGCCTTGGTATACCTTTGCCTTCTGAGGTATGTTCCTTCCCTCCGGGTATGGGGGGGGGCATCTTACATGAGGGTTATAGTAACTGTTTCTGAGGAGAAGGGCAGGGGGGAAGGTCAGAGTGACCTTCTTGCTTCTGTTATTTTCTTATATTTCTTCCACTTAAAATGGTCAGTATTCCAAGGTGCCCTATTTTGGGGTAACTTGTGCTGAGCCCCATCACTCTACGAGTAGAAGCAAAGAATTCGAGGCTGAAAATGTACCTCCCAACTCAGTATTTCTATCTATTTTACTTCTATCTTTGGAGCATTTATCAGTTCCCTACTGGCTACTGGAGGAGGGAGCAGATGGGAAGCGTGCAGGAAATATACAGCATTCTGTGGGCCTCAAGGGCCTTAGTTTTAGTATTTGTAGAGAGGGATATTAGCAATGTAAAACAGAGGGCCATAGAAAGTATGTAATGATGTACTTAACTGAATACAACCAAGTGCTAATTCAATTTAACCAAGTGCTTACAGACGGTTAGTGTTACAACAGCTATCTATGCAGATTCATTTTGATCTAAATTGTAAAATAATTGAAATTTATTTTTGCTGTCTTTCCCTTCTATCAATATTTTACATACTTACTTTTCCTGTTCCTTCCCTACTCTTAACTTTAAGATCTTTTAGGGATCAGAATGAACCAGGCTAAAATTCCAGTATGATGGCCAATATTTTGTTCCTGTCTCTTCTTCCTCCTGATGCTCCTTTTTTGTCAAAGATTTTTTCCCCCATTTTATAACTACAAATTTGGAAAATAGGAAACTGAAACTCTTACACATTTAAGTTAGTCCAAAAATTTTAATAAAGTGATAGTTCTGGATATTTCCAAAACCATTCAGTGAAATATGAAAATGCTACAGCTGAAATTTTGTTTTCATTAAACCTTGCTAAAAGTTGCTTATATTGTACTGCTGAATAAAATTGTTAGACTGTGTAATAAAAGCAAGGTAATATGGGCAAAATTGCAGGCTTGTAATTCCAATTTTTAAATTAGACAAGGAAAAAAAATACCCACTGCATTTGTAATGAATGTATATCATTATACTCCATGTTCCATTTCCTTCCTCTTTTATCCAAGTGCCTCCAGAGAATTCTTCAGAGTCTCGCTTTTCCTTTTTTTCCTACTGTAAAATAACATGCCCCATTTTTGAAGAGACTTTCTATAGGATAATTTTTAACCCATTTTTTCTTTTTTTTTTAATTTTATTTTATTATATTATGTTAATCACCATACAGTACATCCCCAGATTCCGATGTAAAGTTTGATGCTTCATTAGTTGCGTATAACACCCAGTGCACCATGCAATACGTGCCCTCCTCACTACCCATCACCAGTCCATCCCATTCCCCCACCCCCTCCCCTCTGAAGTCCTCATTTTGTTTCTCATAGTCCATAGTCTCTCATGTTTCATTCCCCCCTCGGATTACCCCCCTTTTCTTTATCCCTTTCTTCCCCTACCGATCCTCCTAGTTCTTATGTTCCATAGATGAGAGAAATCATGATAATTGTCTTTCTCTGCTTGACTTATTTCACTTAGCATTATCTCCTCCAGTGCCGTCCATGTTGCAGCAAATGTTGAGAATTCGTTCTTTCTGATAGCTGAGTAATATTCCATTGTATATATGGACCACAGCTTCTTAATCCAGTCATCTGTTGAAGGGCATCTCGGCTCCTTCCATGATTTGGCTATTGTGGACAATGCAGCTATGAACATTGGGGTGCATATGGCCCTTCTCTTTACTACGTCTGTATCTTTGGGGTAAACACCCAGTAGTGCAATGGCTGGGTCATAGGGTAGTTCAATTTTTAACTTTTTAAGGGACCTCCACACTGTTTTCCAGAGTGGCTGTACCAACTTGCATTCCCACCAACAATGTAGGAGGGATCCCCTTTCTCCACATCCTCTCCAACAATTGTTGTTTCTTGCCTTGTCTATCTTTGCCATTCTAACTGGCGTAAGGTGGTATCTCAGTGTGGTTTTGATTTGAATTTCCCTGATGGCTAATGATTTTGAACATTTTTTCATGTGTCTGTTAGCCATTTGTATGTCTTCATTGGAAAAGTGTCTGTTCATATCTTCTGCCCATTTTATGATTTGTTTATTTGTTTCTCGTGTATTGAGTTTGAGAAGTTCTTTGTAGATCTTGGATACCAGTCCTTTATCTGTGGTGTCCTTTGCAAATATATTCTCCCATTCCGTGGGCTGTCTCTTAGTTTTTTTGACTGTTTCCTTGGCTGTGCAGAAGCTCTTTATCCTGATAAAGTCCCATAAGTTCATTTTATCTTTTATTTCTCTTGCCTTTGGAGATGTGTCGTGAAAAAGGTTGCTCTGGCCGATGTCATAGAAGTTGTTGCCTATGTTCTCCTCTAGAATTTTGATGGATTCCTGTCTCACATTGAGGTCTTTCATCCATTTGGAGTTTATTTTTGTGTATGGTGTGAGAGAGTGGTCAAGTTTCATTCTTTTGCATGTAGCTGTCCAATTTTCCCAGCACCATTTATTGAAGAGACTGTCTTTTTTCCACCGGATGTTTTTTCCTGCTTTATCAAAGATTAGTTGCCCAAAGAGCCGAGGGTCCATTTCTGGGTTCTCTATTCTGTTCCATTGGTCGATGTGTCTGTTTTTGTGCCAGTACCATGCTGTCTTTGTGATCACAGCTTTGTAGTACAGCTCGAAATCCGGCATTGTGATGCCCCCAGCTTTGTTTTTCCTTTTCAACAGTTCCTTGGAGATTCGGGGCCTTTTCTGGTTCCATACAAATTTAAGGACTATTTGTTCCAGTTCTTTGAAAAATGTCCTCGGTATTTTGATCGGGATAGCATTGAAAGTGTAGATTGCTCTGGGTAGTATGGACATTTTAACTATGTTAATTCTTCCAATCCATGAGCATGGAATATTTTTCCATCTTTTTATGTCTTCCTCAATATCTTTCAAAAGTGATCTATAGTTTCTAGCATATAGGTCCTTTACGTCTCTGGTTAAGTTAATTCCAAGGTAACGCATGGTTTTTGGTGTTATTGTAAATGGGATGGATTCCCTAATTTCTCTTTCTTCAGTCTCGTTATTCGTGTATAGAAATGCAACTGATTTCTGGGCATTGATTTTGTATCCTGCCACCTTACTGAATTGTTCTATAACTTCTAATAGTTTGGGAGTGGATTCCTTTGGGTTTTCCATATAGAGTATCATGTCATCTGCAAAGAGAGACAGTTTGACTTCTTCTTTGCCGATTTGGATACCTTTGATCCCTTTTTGTCTTCTGATTGCTGTTGCAAGGACTTCTAGTACTATGTTGAATAATAGTGGCGAGAGTGGGCATCCTTGTCGTGTTCCTGATCTTAAGGGAAAGGCTTCCAGCTTTTCCCCATTGAGAATAATGCTTGCAGTAGGCTTTTCATAGATGGCTTTTATGAGATTGAGAAATGTACCCTCTATTCCTACACTCTGAAGGGTTTTAATCAGGAAAGGATGCTGTATTTTGTCAAATGCTTTTTCTGCATCAATTGAGAGGATCATATGGTTCTTGAGTCTTTTCTTGTTGATATGATGTATCACATTGATTGATTTGCGAGTGTTGAACCATGCTTGCATCCCAGGTATGAATCCCACTTGGTCATGATGGATAATCCTTTTAATGTACTGTTGGATTCTATTAGCAAGGATCTTGTTGAGGATTTTGGCATCCATATTCATTAGAGAAATCGGTCTGTAATTCTCCTTTTTGAGGGGGTCTTTGCCTGGTTTGGGGATCAAGGTAATATTAGCCTCATAGAATGAGTTTGGTAGCTTTCCTTCTGTTTCTATTTTTTGAAATAGCTTTAGGAGAATAGGTATTATTTCTTCTTTGAATGTTTGGTAGAATTCCCCAGGAAAACCGTCTGGGCCTGGAGTTTTATTATTTGGAAGGTTGTTTATCACTGACTCAATTTCTTCATAGTTAATTGGCCTATTTAAGAAATCTATTTCTTCCTGTTTCAGTCTTGGTAGTTTATAGGTTTCCAGGAAGGCCTCCATCTCTTCCAGATTGTTTAGTTTTTTGGCATATAGCTGTTGATAAAAGTTTCTAATAATCCTTGCAATTTCAATGGTGCTGGTCGTGACCTCTCCCTTTTCAGTCATAATTTTAATAATCTCAGTCCTTTCTCTTTGTTTTTGGACAAGTTTTGCCAGTGGTCTATCAATTTTATGGATTCTCTCAAAGAACCAGCTTCTAGTCCTGTTGATCTGCTCTACTGTGGTTCTGGTCTCTAATTCATTGATTTCTGCTCTAATCTTGGTCAACTCCTTCCTTGTCAGTGGGTTAGGCCTGTCCCTCTGTTGCTGTTCCAGTTTCTTGAGGTGAGAATATAGAAAACTGCATTTTAGATTTTTCTATTCTTTTGAGTGAGGCTTGGATGGCTATGTATTTCCCCCTTAGGACTGCCTTTGCCCATTTTTTTCTAATGGGACAGTGATGGCATTGGTGCTTTCTCTATTCAGTTTATCTCTTGTTTACGGGTTTATGGGAAATGAGATTATCACCATTTTCAATCCTCTATGTATTGTAGTTTCCTTGACGACTAACAGAAATCCTTTACTGACTTAGTAATGGTGAATGGAAAGTTTGAACTGAACTAAAAGTTGGGAGAAACCAAGCAGATTCCAGGTCATTCCTGAATTTATTCATTAGGTAGTAAAATGGTTAAACTCTACATTTTAATATATTTGTATATGATATTAATCTCACAATGAAAAACTGCTTTTGGGACTGTTATGTATTACTCAAAATTCCCTTTTAAATTAATTTACATGATATAATTTTCTAAAGGGTAACAATCATGTAACAGTTTTATAGGACAGTAAAAGAGATAGCCCTCCCTCCTCTACTTATTTTTAGTATGTCATTATTTACTTGGGAAGAAAAGATCATGAACCTCCGGGCTCAGGATTTATGGCTCTATAAAGACTTTTCAAGAAATACATCCTCAAATTTTGGGAAGAGTGTGGTTCATATCACAGAATTAAAATCTTGTCAGGTACTTTCCTGTTTTCGAATTTTACCAAATAGTTGACTGAATCATGTCATAAATGCAGTGATCACAAATTCTGTAAAACTCATAATGCCTTGATCACTAATCATTTCATGTATAATGTATGCCTTAGGTTTCTACCATGTTTAAAATTCTGTATTTATTCTTGTTGTGTTGAAACAGTAGCGATTAGGTGCAACATAATCTTATTGATTCATATGAGGTGAATCCAACTAGCATAAAAATGACAAAAAATCATTACATTTTAGTCGTTTTATTTTAGGAATAAAATAATAGCACTAGTTTCCAAGCTCCATTAGGGGAGGGAGCATATCTGCCTTATTCATATTTGTTCTCAAAGTGTTTTTGTACAGTGCCTGGCATATGAGAAAGGTTGAGAAAATTTTTGCTGAGTGAATGAATGGAAGGATTTTTATCCAAAATGTCATAACTAGATTCCTATATGTTTTATAACAGGAAGGCT
Source organism: Ailuropoda melanoleuca (assembly GCF_002007445.2). NCBI lineage: Eukaryota > Metazoa > Chordata > Mammalia > Carnivora > Ursidae > Ailuropoda > Ailuropoda melanoleuca. The sequence goes on along the minus strand of NC_048228.1, from coordinate 39,005,693 downwards.
TTCCCCCTATATGGACTGAAATAGAGCCAAATACCGTGCGAACACATATATCTTCCAGCAGGAAAAAAAAATACTACAAAGGTTTTTAAAACAGAAAGTGTTCTGTCTAAAGGACTATTAATCATTGTAACCTGGTGAAGATTGTGTTACTTTAGCGTCCAAAATATGAAAGGAATGAATTACTTGTTTTAAAATGACTAATGTCTATGAAATAATTAAATATAATATTTCAGTGGCTATCAAAAGCTTTTTGCTTATTGTTTTCTTAGGAAATATTGAGTCCATGCACAAAAACATGTACAGGTCTTAATAGCATTTGGTTAGAAACATCAGGGCTGATGTTTTGGATTTGTTTTGTCATAAGGTTTAATATGCATTAATCTCTTCCTTTTATTATTATTTTTGGGTAAAGGATTTAGAAATTAATTAAAATACATTTGTGTTTGAACGACAGGAGCAACATTAGGAAAATTTTATGGGAAAAATACCATTAAATTTAGCTAAAGGACCTAGCTTTCCAGGGCTCTTTACACTGGCTTTTTAATGAATGACCATTGAGATTTAATTTATACCAGCTCTGCTGTGTTGTAACAAGCAGCCATTATGTCTCTAAAGCATGAAGTTAATGAAATAACGCCTATTTGGAGTTGATTATTACGTGCACAGAGATATTTTTTCTTGTTTAAAGCTAATTAACATGAAAGACAACTTGACCGTTTTAAATGAAATGAGAGGGAAATGAGAGTGATATGTCCACAATGAGGCAGACAATGGAAATTTTAGCTATCAAAGAAAAGTGGAAACACACAAACACTTCAAATTATGCTACCTTTGAGAAAAGAAATATCTTTTCAGGGAATTTTTAAACCAAGGAGTATCAGCTAAAATGATCTATTCTTTACCAAAGTTTAGCCTAATTCTCTATTTATATTACATATGAGACACATGATATTATATCATTAGTCTAGAAAACTGGAAAGAAATCACTGAAGATGAGGGATCTCATTAATGGAAATAATGTTTTGATGCAGCCTTTTATATCTGGGTCTTAGAAGAGACTTTAAAGGGTTCTTGGAAATACTAAGATTGAGAAACAGTCACAAGAAATTTTATTTTTATGTGTCCTTTATTATGGGGCTGGTGGATTCTTCCTAATAAAGAGTTGAGAGCAAAGCTTTCTCAGCCTCTGAATTCTGGAGCACCTCAGTTTTCACTCAGAGTTAGGAGACTGCTAAAAATGTTTCAAGTTCTTCCATAAAAGGAAGCCAAATGTAAAGGTGAAAATTCCTTTGGGATATCCAGAGAGTTGTGACTTCCTACAGCAGTGGACAGAAAAGTCTCCTGGTACCAGTGTTAGAATCAAATTTCTGGGCTCCACCCCAGTTGGTAAGTCTGGCCAAGGAGTCGCTACTCTAGGTGGTTCTGATGCAGGGGGTCTTCACCCTACTTCTTAAGACTTAACGCTGGCCTAGAAGCAAGACTAAGGAGGTCAGAATAACTTGGACACTATCCAACACTAATCAAAACTTATACAATATGTGAAGGAAATGAAGCTCTGCTCCAAATTCTGTTGCTCCCCCGCCAAGCAATAGAGTAAAGAAAAGGCAGTGATGGCAGAGAAGGAGAAACAGAAGCACTTAATGAGACTGCAGATCTGGAACTAAAGCGCATGCCATTTGGAGAGAAAGAGCCTCACACACTACAAATTAACAGGAAAAGTAAGGGTACTGCAGGTGGATTAGGGATCGAACAAATATTAGGTGAGTACTTAGCACAAAATCAAGTTTTTATCCTGCTGTTTAATGGTGTCAGGTTTGGTACAGCTTGGAAGAAATTTACCCTTGAAAGCACTTAAATGATACTGATCTTTCGTGTGTTTGTGTTAGAAAAAGGAAGATGGGCGCCTGGGTGGGTCAGTCAGTTAAGTGTCTGCGTTTGGCTCAGGTCCTGATCCCAGGGTCCCAGGATTGAGCCCCGTGTCAGGCTCCCTGCTCGGTGGCGAGTCTTCTTGTCCCTCTGCCTCTGCCCCTCCCTCCCTCTCGTGCTCTGCCTCTTGCTCTCTCTTGTTCACTCTCAAATAAATAAATAAAATCTTAAAAAAAAGAAAGAAAAAGGAAGAAAGTTGATATAGGAAGCCTTCCTGAATTGTCACAAAAAAGTGGAACCACTTTAAATTATGTGCATACAAATATCATAATATGTCCTTGGCATTTTCTCTCTAAAGCACACCTAATTCACAAAATTTTTTAAATTACATGCATATCCTGTATCAAATACATGCTTTTGGATAGTTTCATCCCACATGTTTTTAAATGCTGACTTGTCTTTTATTTTTTCAGTATAGTTTTTTATTTTGAAATAGTTTCAGATTTTCAGAAAAGTTGCAAAGATAGCATGGAGAGTTCATAAACCTCTCACCTAGTTTCTCCTACCATTAACTTCTTACACAACCTGGGTACCTTTGTCACAACTAAGAGCACTGGTACATTATGATTACTTTGAACTGCAGGATTTCACTGGTTTTTCCACCACCGTCTTTTTCTGGTGCAGGACCCAATTCAGAATACCATTTAGTATTTTGTCATCATGTTTCCTTTCGTTTTCTCTGGTCTGTGACAGTTTCTCAGTCTTTCTTTGTTTTTCATAACTTTGATGGTTTTGAGGAATATTGATTAGGTATTTTATAGAATGTCCCTGAATTTGGGTTTGTCTTATGTTTTTCTCATGACTGGACTAGTCATGAGTTTTGGGGGAGTATACTACATGATTAAATGCTATTCTCACCATATCATACCAAGGGGTAGATGCTATTAACATGACTTATCATCAGTGATCTTAATGTTATCAGCCAGTCAAAGTAGTGTTTGACACATTTCTCCACTGTAAAGTTGTTTTTCCCTTTCCCTATTCAGTTTTTTAGAAGCAAGTCACTAAGTCCACCCCACATTCAAGGAATAGGGGAATTAAGCTCCATTTTCGAGAGGAGCGAGTATCTACATAAGTTATTAGAAATTCTTCAGTAAGAGAGATTCATCTCTTTGTCTCCATTTGTTTATATCCATATAGACTCATAGATATGTATTTTGTACTTTGGATTATAATCCAACACTACATTAACTATTTGTGTTGTTCAAATTGTTCTAGCTTTGGTCACTGTGACCTTTCAGGTTGGCTCCTTTGTTCCTTTAACATGCCCACCCTCCTTTTTCCTTAATACTTCCTTACTTCCCGGCTCTGCAAGATGTCACAGGTCCACCTTGTATTTGCCTGCCCCATGCAAGAAATCAGTTGGCTTTGATTTTTAACCTCATAAAAACAATGAGTCAATGTATTTGGTTTCCTGTTTATAACACTGCGCAATATCACGAATGTTTTTGGGGATACTGATGGTACAGGCCAAGAACAAAGCAACATTTTGCTAGGTGCATTATGCAGGACAAAATGTAACGCTCTTAATCTGGCCTGAAGACAGTTAGGAAAGTGATGAAAGAGACGCTTTTGGATGGATTGCACATTTTCCTTTTCACTTCCTGTCGTTATGCAGAAATAGTTTGGAGAGAACACTGTGGGGAAGGGTGGTGGTTTCGTTACCTACCTCACACAAAATCAGGCTCGACCTTGTTCTTTGTTTTTTTCAGCAACCTAAGTTTCCGTGGCAAACCCCTTTGGCCCCAGACTCCAAACAGCTGGGAACGATCTTCAGCAAAAAAATAAAGAGAATAACTTGTTGCTTTATTCTTTCTCTTCCCCTCATCTCCCATTATTACTTGATTAACATGTATTAAAACTTCTGGTACTTCCATTATTTCAGCCAACAAATCCAACTTCTTGATGTTCTTATCTTTCTCACCATGTTGTATCCAAAACAAGTTGGGACTAGTCTCAGATTCCTCCTACCTTCTGGTACAAGTGGAAATTGAATCAGTGGCTGACTTTGCCTTCTTTGTCATTCCTCAGCGTTTGAAAGATTTACTGCCAAACAAGTAGCGACCGCACAGTATAGGTTTGAGGGATGAGCGGCCGTTTAAAAAGCACCTTCCTGGCACCAGTCACGGAGCCGCCCCTGAAGACTCAGCAGCCTCCCCCCTGACCCCCAGGCTTCGCCGAGCTCCTTGCCAACCCCCGCCCTTCCCCCACCCCCACCTCTGCCTTCCACAGGCGGTTTCCACCGAGGCAAAAGGAATCCTATGTCAGCTCTCCAGATTCTCCACTCTTTCTACCCCTTTGCTCATGCAAATCAGGGTGATGATCTGCTTCCCGCTGGCACTGACGATTACACCCGTGTAAGAAGTCAGCAGAGAAACGGCAGGAAGACCCTTACTAACTGTCCCGGGAATGGCTGATGATTATGTTAAAAAGAAATTAGTGAAGGCTTTTAAGAAGAAATTTGCCCCCAGCGGTACTGTAATTGAGCGTCCGGAATGTGGAGAAGTAATTGCCCTACGGGGTGACCGGAGCAAGAACATACGCCGCTTTCTCCTGGACATTGGACGGGCTCAGACTGATCCGCAGCGGTTCGCGGGTTTTCAGTGCTTTTGGCTCACTAAGCTTAAGGGAGCATTTCCTTGCAACGAGTAGAAGTTCCCGTCTGTCCCTTGTCACAAGTTTGAAATCCTCACAGCTTGTATAATGTAACCATTCAGGGTCTGCTTTTAACTTGAACTAGTATAACTCCTTGATGCAACAGACTGGAAAGAGCCATGCTAAATAAATAAATAAATAAATAAATAAATAAATAAATAAAGTAAATAGTACTTTCTTAAAATGGTTGGATCTAAGGAAGACAGGGAGGTATTGCCTCCAATAGGTATTAGGAAAAACAAGCAAATGAACGAGTGGGGTAAAAGTACCTCTGCATAGCAAAGGAAGCCATTGACAGAATAAAAGGCAACCCACTGACTGGGAGGAAATATCTGCAAGTCATATATCTGATAAGGGGTTAATATCTAAAATATAGAAAGAACTTGTAGAACTCAATAGCAAAAAACAATTCAATAAAAAAAAAATGGACAGAGGAACTGAATAGACATTTTTTCCAAAGGAGACATGCAAATGCCCAACAGGGACATGAAAAGGTGCTCAATAGCACTACTCATCAAGGAACTGTAAACCAAAACCAAAAGGAGATATCACGTCACACCTGTTAGGATGGCTGTCATCAAAAAGAGAAGGGAAAACAAGTGCTGGTGAGGATGTGGAGTAAAGGTAATACTTGTGTGCTGTTTCTGCGAATGTGAATTGGCGCAGCCACTATGGAAAACGGTATGGAGGCTCCATAAAAATTAAAGCTGTATCTACCCTATGATCCAGCAATCCCACTTCTGGGTATATATCTGAGGGAAATAAATCACTACCTTGAAGCTATAGCTGCACCCCTATGTTTAGTGCAGCATTATTTACAGTAGCCAAGACATGGAAACAACTATACATATACATATATGTATATATGTGTGTGTGTGTGTATGTATATGTAGTGTCTACATACACACAATAAAATATTAAATGCTTTATAATATTTATATTTATAATAATATAATATTATTCAGCCATAATAAAAGGAATCCTGCCATTTGTGACACATGAAGTGACCTTGAGGGCATTATGCTAAGTGAAATAAGTCAGAGAGAGAAAGATGAATACTAAATATGTGGACTCTAAAAGTAATGAATTCATAGAAAAAAAGAACACATTGGTGGTTGCCAGAGGTAGAGGAAATGGGTGAAGGTGATAAAAAAGTACAAGTTTCCAGTATTAAATAAATAAGTCCTGGGATGTAATGTCCAGCATGAGAACCATAATGAACAATACTGTATTGTATATTTGAAAGTTGCTGAGAGAGTAGACTTTAAAACTTCTTATCACAAGAAAAGAAATTGTAATTATGTGAGGTGATGGATTCTAAGTTAAGTTGTCTTGGTAATCACGTCAAAATATATACATATGTCCTGTCATTATGTTGTAGACCTTAAACTAATACAATGTTATTTCAATAATATCTCCATAAAATTGGGGAAAAAAACACTCTGACTTTCCCCTGAATTACCTTGATAACAACACCAGACCTTGAAAGAAGCCATTTATGCTTGAAAACCCACAATGATTAGTTGGTGTATTCACATGTGTAGAAAGACATATCGCTGTCAAAATATATTCATGAAACTAAGGTTCTGGAGCCATCCTGAAATAGAGCTCTTGGAACATTTATTTAATCTCAACATACAGTACCTGAGATTGCCAGATATTTTCTCCCTAAAGATTTTGTTTTCTCTAATTTTCTTTCAGTTATCCTGATTGTGTTTTGGATAAAGGCATAATTAGATGGTTGGACTAGATTGCAAGGTCTGTTTCAAATTGTTGGCCAACACAAACACAAAAACCATTTTGTCATTACTATGGTACTAGTAGAAGTGGGTTTTAGTTACAGAAATGTACTATGAATTTCTGGTCTCAAATGTCATTTCAGAGATGTGTCAGCAAAAATGGTAAGAACAGGGGCATCTGGGTGGCTCCATTGGTTAAGCGTCTGACTCTTGGTTTTGGCTCAGGTCATGATCTTATGGGCCATGATATCATGGGTTCTGATCTCATGGGTCATGATCTCATGGGGGGGTCATGAGATCTAGCCCTGCATTGGTCCTCTGCTCCCTCTGCCTCCCCCGCAATCATTTGTAGGCATGCGCTCTTTCTCTCTCTCTAAAATATATGAAAAAATCTTAAAAAAAAAAAAAAGGTAAGAAAATCAATGAACTGATCATTCTTTTAGACAAGTGATTTTCAAATTTGGCTGTACATTAGAATCACCTGGGAAACCATGAAAAAAATAATGATGGCTGAGAACATCTTCATGGGTCCAGTCATTGGTATCTTTCAAGGCTTCCTAGGTTATTATAATGTGTGTCCAATGTTATAGAACAATAACTGGCAAATTTTAGTGAACATTTAAAATATCTGGATAGTATGATAACATTGCAAATTCTTGGGACCAACGCTAGTGCTCACATTTATTTATTGTGGCATCCAGTATTTTATACTTTAAAAAGTAAGTCCTCAAATGCTTTGGTTCTTTGCATAATACTTTAATCTTAACTGCCATAACTGTTTGTGATACTGGTTAAGGTTTTGGCAATGGACAAGCCCTAGACATCCCCTTTACTGAGAGCTGGACAAAACTCAATGGAAATGTTTGGTTTTCTTTGTAAGCTCTGAGGTCTTCTTATTTCATTATGGCTTCCTCATCAGCCAAATAGCTCATCTTTTAACATTCAGCTTTTTGTTACCTACTCTTGAAATATCCTGGTTCCTTCAAACTCCCACTTTCTCTGCCCTTGTGTCCCTATGCAATTGCCTTACTGTTTTGTAAACCTTAGTATTCTTATAAATCTTCCAAAAAACACAAAATTCAAGATGACCCACTGTGATTTAATTTCTGTGGTTCTAGTGGATGCCTCAATTGCCTATCACTGGATGCCTCCAAAATTCCAAGTCTAATAGACAAAACATTATAAATATAATATACTGTGAAATATTCTTAGTGATAAATGCAATATGCCATGGAAATACAGATATTTTTGTTCATCTGTAAATTTAATTTATTCATGACTTCTTTTTCCTTCTCCACAATTAGCATGAATAATTCAGAGGAGGCGATATTCTGTCTAGCTGTGAATAAGAAGTTCACATGCAGTTGACTCAATTTTCCAAGCTATTGGAGAGGAACAAAAGCAGATAATCCAAAAATCACTTACATTTATGTGTGAAATATATTTTGGCATTTCCTTTGGAATAAGTATGGCTTATGCTCTAGGAATTCCCAGTAGTTCATATAAAAGTCTCAAGCCACATCTGTAAGACCTGCTTCTCCAGAAACCAAAAAAAGGGCCTGTATAGATCTTCCACACACTACCCATATGGTCTGCTTTCCTGGGAACTCTTCTGGAAATAAGAGGAAGTTATTTAATGAAAAAAAAAAAAAGAAACAAGAAAAGGATTGGCATTTGTGGCATTCTGTGTGTTTTAATCTTGGACCCTTCCCCTCAAATGTAGTGATCTCCTATTTATTTCCACATATACAAGAATATTCTATTTATGTCAATAAGAATTAATCAAGCACAATAGGTTATGGCACCCTTAAGGTCATGAATGCAAGTTAAAAGAATCAAGGGAAATTTCTGGGAATGATAGAGTGGATTTATATTTTCCCCATAAATATTTAAACATTTATAAAAAACATTTTTTTTTCCTAGAAAGACCTTTAGGTGGTTCTACAAATTAGATAATTTAACTTTACTCAAACAGGCAAATTTAGTAAAAAATACCTGGAAATTTATAAAATCCAGATTAGAATTAGTTATCATATTTTCGTTCTTTCTGATAGCTGNTATTCTGTTCCATTGGTCGATGTGTCTGTTTTTGTGCCAGTACCATGCTGTCTTTGTGATCACAGCTTTGTAGTACAGCTCGAAATCCGGCATTGTGATGCCCCCAGCTTTGTTTTTCCTTTTCAACACTTCCTTGGTGATTCATGGCCTTTTCTGGTTCCACACAAATTTAAGGGCTGTTTGTTCCAGTACTTTGAAAAATGTCATCGGTATTTTGATTGGAATAGCATTGAAAATGTAGATTGCTCTGGGTAGCGTGGACATTTTAACTATGCTAATTCTTCCAATCCATGAGCATGGAATATTTTTCCATCTTTTTGTGTCTTCTTCAATGTCCTTCAAGAGTGATTTGTAGTTTCTAGAATATAGATCCTTTACGTCTCTGGTTAATTCCAAGATAGCGTATGATTTTTGGTGCTATTGTCAATGGAATGGATTCCCTAATTTCTCTTCCTTCAGTCTCATTGTTCGTGTATAGGAATGCAATTGATTTCTGCACATTGATTTTGTATCCCGCCACGTTACTGAACTGCTCTATAACTTCTAGTAGTTTGTGAGTGGATTCTTTTGGGTTTTCCATATAGAGTATCATGTCATCTGCGAAGAGAAACAGTTTGACATCTTCTTTGCNGTTTGACTTCTTCTTTGCCGATTTGGATACCTTTGATCCCTTTTTGTCTTCTGATTGCTGTTGCAAGGACTTCTAGTACTATGTTGAATAATAGTGGCGAGAGTGGGCATCCTTGTCGTGTTCCTGATCTTAAGGGAAAGGCTTCCAGCTTTTCCCCATTGAGAATAATGCTTGCAGTAGGCTTTTCATAGATGGCTTTTATGAGATTGAGGAATGTACCCTCTATCCCTACACTCCGAAGGGTTTTAATCAGGAAAGGATGCTGTATTTTGTCATATGCTTTTTCTGCATCTATTGAGAGGATATGATTCTTGGCTTCTCTCTTGTTGATATAATCTATCACACTGACAGATTTATGAATGTTGAACCACCCTTGCATCCCAGGGATGAATCCCACTTGGTCATGATGGATAATCCTTTTAATGTACTGTTGTATCCTATTATCTAGGGTCTTGTTGAGGATTTTGGCATCCATATTCATTAGAGAAATCGGTCTGTAATTCTCCTTTTTGAGGGGGTCTTTGCCTGGTTTGGGGATCAAGGTAATATTAGCCTCATAGAATGAGTTTGGTAGCTTTCCTTCTGTTTCTATTTTTTGAAATAGCTTTAGGAGAATAGGTATTATTTCTTCTTTGAATGTTTGGTAGAATTCCCCAGGAAAACCGTCTGGGCCTGGAGTTTTATTATTTGGAAGGTTGTTTATCACTGACTCAATTTCTTCATAGTTAATTGGCCTATTTAAGAAATCTATTTCTTCCTGTTTCAGTCTTGGTAGTTTATAGGTTTCCAGGAAGGCCTCCATCTCTTCCAGATTGTTTAGTTTTTTGGCATATAGCTGTTGATAAAAGTTTCTAATAATCCTTCCAATTTCATTGGTGTTGGTTGTGACCTCTCCCTTTTCATTCATAATTCTATTAATTTGGGTCCTTTCTCTATTCCTTTGGGAAAGTTTTGCCAGTGGTCTATCAATTTTATGGATTCTCTCAAAGAACCAGCTTCTAGTCCTGTTGATCTGCTCTACTGTGGTTCTGGTCTCTAATTCATTGATTTCTGCTCTAATCTTGGTCAACTCCTTCCTTGTCAGTGGGTTAGGCCTGTCCCTCTGTTGCTGTTCCAGTTTCTTGAGGTGAGAATATAGAAACTGCATTTTAGATTTTTCTATTCTTTTGAGTGAGGCTTGGATGGCTATGTATTTCCCCCTTAGGACTGCCTTTGCAGTATCCCATAGGTTTTGGACCGTTGTGTATTCATTCTCGTTGGTCTCCATAAATTGTTTAAATTGATTTTTGATTTTCTGGTTTATCAAATCATTCCTGAGCAGGATGGTTCTTAGTCTCCAAGTGTTTAAGTTTCTTCCAAATTTTTCCTTGTGGTTGAGTTCCAATTTCAGAGCGTTGTGGTCTGAGAATATGCAGGGGATAATTTCAATCTTTTGGTATTGGCTGAGACCTGTTTTGTGTCCCAGAGCATGATCTATTCTTGAGAATGTTCCATGGGCATTTGAATAGAATGAGTATTCTTTGGTTCTGGGGTGTAGTGTTCTATATATATCTATGAGGTCCAACTCGTCGAGTATGGCATTCNTCTAGTATGGCATTCAAAGCTCTTGTTTCTTTGTTGATTTTCTGCTTAGGTGATCTATCTATTGCTGATAGTGGAGTGTCAAGGTTCCCTACTATTAATGTATTATTATCTATATGTCTCTTTATTCTGGATAAGAGTTGGCTTGTGTATCTTGCTGCTCCTCTGTTGGGGGCATATATATTTATAATTATCATATCCAGNTGAGCAGGATGGTTCTTAGCCTCCAAGTGTTTGAGTTTCTTCCAGGTTTTTCCTTGTGGTTGAGTTCCAATTTCAGAGCGTTGTGGTCTGAGAATATGCAGGGGATAATTTCAATCTTTTGGTATTGGCTGAGACCTGTTTTGTGTCCCAGAGCATGATCTATTCTTGAGAATGTTCCATGGGCATTTGAATAGAATGAGTATTCTTTGGTTCTGGGGTGTAGTGTTCTATATATATCTATGAGGTCCAACTCATCGAGTATGGCATTCAAAGCTCTTGTTTCTTTGTTGATTTTCTGCTTAGGTGATCTATCTATTGCTGATAGTGGAGTGTCAAGGTTCCCTACTATTAATGTATTATTATCTATATGTCTCTTTATTCTGGATAAGAGTTGGCTTGTGTATCTTGCTGCTCCTCTGTTGGGGGCATATATATTTATAATTATCATATCCAGTTGTTGGATATATCCTTTAAGAATAATATAGTGCCCTTCTGTATCTCTAACTGTAGTCTTTAGTTTAAAATCCAATCTGTCTGATATGAGAATTGCTACCCCAGCTTTCTTTGGGGTCCATTGGCATGAAAGATGGTATTCCATCCCTTTACTTTCAGTCTGGATGTATCTTTAGGTTCAAAATGAGCCTCTTGTAGACAGCAAATGGATGGGTCCTGTCTTTTTATCCAATCTGCAACCCTGTGGTGTTTTATGGGAGCATTTTGGCCATTTACATTGAGAGTGATTATTGAGAGATATGATTTTAATGATGCCATGTTGCCTGTAAAGTCTTTGTTTCTATAGATTGTGACTTTCTGTTCTGTATCACTCTTGGGGCCTTTTTACCTTTATAGAACCCCCCTTAATATTTCCTGTAGGGCTGGTTTCATGGTTACAAAATTGGTTAATGACTGGCGATTCTGGCAGGTCTTTATTTCTCCATCAATTCTGAATGACAGCCTAGCTGGATAAAGGATCCTTGGCTGCATGTTTTTCTCTGAAAGAGCTTTAAAAATGCCCCCCCCCCCCAAGCCTTTCTCTCATTCCAGGTCTCTGTAGACAGGTCTGACGTAATTCTGATACCTTTGCCTTGGTATGTGAGAAATTTCTTTGCCCTGGCCGCTTTCAATACTGTATCCTTGGATCTAATATTTGCGAATTGCACTATGATGTGACGTGGCATAGGTTTGTCGTGGTTGAGCTTGGGAGGGGTCCTCTCTGCCTCTTGGACACGAATGCTTGTTTCCTTTGCTAGATTAGGGAAGTTTTCAGCTACAATTTGTTCAAATATCTCTTCTAGACCTCTGTTTTTCTCCACCCCCTCGGGGATGCCGATGATTCTGACAATGGAAGTTTCATTGAGTCAGTAATCTCCTGTAACCTACATTCTTGAGATTGGATTTTTTTGAGTTTCTGTTTTAGCTTTCTCTTCTACTAACCCATCCTCCAATTCGCTGATACGTTCTTCTGCCTCATTCACCCTGGCTGTCAGAGCATCTAGTTTTGACTGCTTTTGATTCATAGCATTTTTAATTTCTGCCAGATTCGCTCTCATTTCCACCCTTAGAGATTCTATATTCTCATTAACATTTCCAGGACCCAGGCATTCAAGTCTACACATCATCTTGACCATTGTTACTCTGAACTCCATTTCTGATAATTTGGTTATATTCATATCCATTAGTTCTGTGGCAGAGGCCAGAGACTCATTGTCTTTTTTTTGCTGGGGGGGATTTCTCCTTCTCGTCATTCTGACGAGGAGAGGTTGCAGGGTTGTCCAGAGCCCAAATTATTGACCAGGACCCAGGCAATGTGCACTTGTTTTGTAGGGACCTTAGGGATGTGGGCTTCTTGATTTTTCAGCCTGCCTTCTGGGAGAGGGGCCTGCCACGCTGATACTCAGGCAACCCTGTTTGGGTAGAGTCTCTGTGTCCCCTGTGAGGGGGGATGGGGATGGGCACACTGTGAGCTGGTATTTCCAGGCTTTTGTTCTCTGGCGGCTTTCCCTGGCGGTTTGCTGTGCCTCTTCTGAGAGTCAGAGCAGCAGTGGCCGAATCCCAGCCTCTGTCTCAGAACAGAGGGATCACAGTCCGCTCTCCACTGTGTTCTTCTGTCCACTTTAACTCTGTTTCTGTTGGTGCTGCTCAACCCTGCAGCATCCCGGGCTGTGCGCCACACACCCGGTGTCCCAGCCCTCACTTCCAGGGCTGGCGCATCTCTGTCCTTTGTGTTTCTAACACTGCGAGCCGCCAGCCACCCCCACGCGCTCCGGAGCTCCATTTCAGTGTGGTTCGCGTGCACTCCGGAGCTCTGGTTTTTAGTCTGGTTGCGTGCGTTCCTCTGCTCACGGTCTCAGTCTGCTCTCTTGTGGGTGCCATCCATGAGTCCGCCCGCTCCCCCGTGCAGGTGGCTACCACTTCCCAGCACCGAAGCACGTGGGCTCCCTACCCCTTCCGTTTATCTTCCGATATCTGTGCGCGGTTTCACGGCGCCCCGCTTCGTACCTCAATACTCAGCGCTGGAGATGTTCATTTGTAGAGATCCAGATGTATCTTCCTGCATCTTAGGCTGATTCTGTGGGTGTTCAGGCTGATCTGGTACCTATCCAGCTCGACTCAGGGGACTGGCTGGAAAAGGGGACCCCTACTCCTCTGCCATCTTAACTCCTCCCCCGATAAATTCCTTAATATTGATAAAGTTTACAAAGTAGTAATTAAAATATCCTCATTAAATATTTTAATTGCAAAGGAGTAATTATAATACCTTCATTAAATCTTTGGCTTTTATTATGGCTTTGATCAGTTATGCCTCCAGCGTTCACTCTATCCCTTCACCATGGGGTAAAGCCATGGGGATCTGAGTAGGCAGAAACCAAGAAGCAAAATCATACTCTCTTTCTGACTGTGATTGGTTCAGGGAATTGGACAAAAGTTGATCCACTCAAAGGGTAGCCCAGAACTTTTAGAACATAGTTAGGATGGTAAATGTTCTCCTTTTGGATAAGAAGAAGAAGGACGCACTTTTTCAGTTGCAGCTGGCAACTATCTGGTGACCACAAAGGAGGTAGTCTTGGGATAAAGGTTCTTGGTGAAATCATTTAATCATCAAATCAGGCGCACCTGAAACCTGTCCTCCTCTAGACTTTGTAACTCTGTTAACTAATAAATCATCTTTATTGTGTACAACAATTTGAGTTATAATATCTATTATTTGTAACTGAAAAAACTCTTAGCAGATATGAATACCTATGGTTTATATGTTTGTTTGTCAGATGAAAGAGAAGCAATGTGGTTATTCTAACCTGTGACAGAAAAAAATAACAACCCCACAAAAAAGTATTAAAGGATTACATCTGTGGTATGATGTGTTTAAGCCAGATCTTAAAAATTGAGGGTAGTTTTTCTTGTATTTTGCATTTCCTTCTGATCATGGTAGAATGAGAAAATGTGACACAAAACTACTCCAAGTGGCCTAGTGGGAAGTGATTTTTTTCATAATTTCCTTATGTGTGGTTTACATTCCATCTATCATATAATCCAGACTAGAAAGTACCTTTCAGATGGCCTAGTCCAATCCTTTCATTTTATAAATGAGGAAACTGAACCTCATTGAGGTTAAGTGAGATGGACAAAGGCTGAGACAGATGTTTTTGCCTCTTGGCTTCTGATGGGCCTTCTTTTAACTGCTGTATGCTGTCTACAAAATACAAAGAAAATTAAAAAAAAAAATGACTGAGGAGCTCCTGGGTGGCTCAGTCAGTTGAGCATGTGACTCGTGATTTTGGCTCAGGTCATGATCTCCGGTCATGGGATTGAGCTCCGTGTCCGGCTCCACACTCATCGTGGAATCTGTTTGTCCTTCTCCCTCTGCTCCTCCCCAGCTCTCAGTCTCTATTTCAAATAAGTAAATAAATAAAATCTAAAAAAAACCAACAACATATAAATGACTGAGTGAGGTAGATTGCCTTATTGTTCTCAAATGATTGTTTCCTCTCCTGTAAGAGGATTGTATCTCATTGCCATTACCATGTGCCTTTTGGTGCCTCCCAGCACTTTCTACTCTATCAGCCGCCTTGACTGTGTGACTTGCTGAGGTAAATATGAGTAGGTGTGGCAGAATCATGGGAAGCAATTCTGTGGGGCAGCTTGCTCTCATGCTGTAATAACAAGCCCCAGATGGTGACTATTTTATCCTGGGTCCTGGAATGAGAAGTTCCACCACACAGTGTCTGTGCCTGGTGTAGAGATATAGTCACATTTAACATTAATGGGCAAGAAACATTTGTGGTAGTAACTCGCTGAAACTTGGAATTGTTACTTCGGCAAAGCTGACTAGTATTAGAAGAATCAGGAGCAAGTATTCCATGTGTTCTAGAATGAGAAAAGAGCAAAGTCCTATACATGTAAAATGCATTCCTTGCTTTTCACTGGTTGTTTAAAGGATATAATACTCATTGCTCTCTTTCTCATGTCACTAATATCTTACAAAATCTGAGTTAACCTATTTCATTATTTTTACTAATTGTGAGAAAGGAGAAGAAATGGTGTAACACATCAAGGTACAGATAAATAACATATATCAATATGATATCTTAAGTCCATCCTGGGATGGACTTAAGTCTACTATAAGACTTAAGTCTACTATATTGCATATTTTTAAACATGTCTACTTGACTGTGAACTTCTAGCAACCGGTACTGTTTCTACACACTAAACTCATAGAGATAAGAAAGACACAGTTATTGACATCGAAGAGGTCAGGGTTGATTGTTTCATTCTTGTTTAGGTATTGGGACATGTAGTGGAGAACTTTGGTGTGTGAGAGACAAAGAGAGAGAGCGAGACAGAAAGAGAGTGAGAGCAACACATTTTTTTGGAAGAGCCAGGGAATTTCCAAGATAGTATGATATGCAGTGCGAATGCCAAAGAACGAAAAGGAGTTGTCAAGAAAGGCTGAAGGGGAAGGGACCAACATATGCAAAAATAGTGAGTCATCAAGTATTACCTCATGGCTGAAGCATAGGACAAATGTGAGGTGACGGGGAGAAGCAGACATGGGCTCAGCCATGACAGATTATCTATCATACTGAGAACGTGGCCTTTATTCTGTATATAATAAAATGTCACTGGAAGAATAAAACCAAAGTACTGACGTGGTCAAAATTTAGTTTTGCAAGTATCTCTTTTTTTGTGAGAATGAAGAAAAAATTTGGGAACACTGGTAAGAAGACTTTAAAAAGTATCTGTATTAGTGTGAATAAGAAATGCTAAGCTCCTGCATTAAAATCAATGGCTGTGGGATATAAGGGTAGTTAAACTTATTGATAAGGTACACTTTGCTGAATTTTGTGAGGACTGAGGTAGAAGTCACTTTCCCTAGGCAAGTAGGTATATAGGAAAGTTATATCAAATATCTTAATGGAAGGGGAAAAAGAGAAACAGCCTAATGTAATGATTTTGGACTCAAGACGAAGAAAGAATACCATTTATTAGCTCTCTGGTCTTAATCATTAATCTTTTCCAAGTCTCAGGTTCTACAACTACAAAATGGATACGATAAAGTACCTTTTATTTTATTTTTTTTAAGATTTATTTATTTATTTATTTGAGAGAGAAAGAGCGTGGAGAGAACAAGAGAGAACATGACTGGGGGAGAGGGGAGAGGGGGAGGGAGAAGCAGGCTCCCTGCTGAGCGGGTAGCTGGATGTGAGGCTCGATCCTAGGACCACGGGATCATGAAGGCAGCCGCTTGACCGACTGAGCCACCCAGGCGCCCCTAAAGTACCTTAAAAGGTTATGGTGACAATGAAATGAGATGGGGCATAAAAATATTTTAATATTCTGATCCATAATAGGGGATTTATAATTTTTTGAATGTATCTTTTTTCTCCTTATTATTCATTCTGACACACCTGCTGGGATAGAAAATATGAGAGATTTGGGGTGAAAGAAGGGGACGGAGACAAATTCAATTTGAAAACCTAGAATCTGATTTTCCTGTAGGATATCAAGATGGAAGACTCTGAGAGTTGGCAATTCAACAACGTATCTAGTAAGTGATTCACAATTCAAGTCTGAGGCTAAGAAGAACCTCGGAAGGCAGTTTATGTTAAAATTGATGCCATAGGTGCATATGATATTTCTAGGGAGAACGTATAGAAATAAGAAGGGAAGAGGGGCCAAGAGTTAAGACAGCAGGCTGAAGAGTAGCCTGACAGTGGGTGGGTAATCAGCAGAATGTTCTATAAAGCACGGAAGACATTTTTAAAAGAAGGGATTTAATTATAATTATAATTTAATTTATAATTATTAATTATATTCAAGGTAGAAGGATAAAATATATTGAAAAAAATTAAATATAGACTGTTACAGAGAAGTTAGATGACAGAAGCTAGATGTATTAAGGTGTGAATTAAAAGCGATTTAATAGAGGACAGTAATTTAGGGAAATTCTTTTAGGACCATCAAATGTGAGGGAAGGGAGGCTGCAAATTCCCAGCCTGCTCAGTGTCAACTCTGTCCCTACCAAGTAACAGAATTCTTGTTTATCGTTGGTCACAGTAATATGTCCAGTTTAAAATCACATTTCCAAGCCTCTCTACAACTGGGTGGCTAATGAGACGTGATCACAGGTCAGTGGGTGGGGCTTCGAGGACAACCCTTTAAGGGGCCGTCCCAGCTGGGAGCCTTGTTTTCCTCCTTTTCCTTCCGGAAATGGGATGGGACAGCTGAAGTCAGAGCACTGGTCTTGGGACCTTGGAAAAAAGGTGAGGAAAATCTCAGGTACTTCACAACTAATAATCTTGAACCAATGTCATAAACTGTTTACTTCTTTTGTGTAAGAAGAATATGTATTTTAACTCCCTGTTTTTGGAACTGTTTTTAGCAGCTGAATGCAATTATAAACTGACAAAGTAGGATAGGTTGGTGACAGGTTGAATGTATACACGTATTTTTTTTCCCCCAAAACAATGGCTTACACGATTTCCAACCTTCTCGAGGTTATTATTGTTATTTTTAGGTTGTTTTTCTAGTCTTCCCTCAATAGGGAATGCTGACACATCTGGAGCTGTACTTAATAGATCACACTCAGTAACCTCCTTCACACTTGGGACTGATTGAAATGATTTTGAGCAGATGCTCTTATGGGATGAAACTCTGGGGAAACTTAGGGGTGGCCAATAAATACATGAACAGATGCTTCTCATCATTGGTCATCACGGAAAGGCAAAACCATATTGAGACATCCTTACATACTCATTAGAAGGGCTAACCTGGAAAAGACTGGAAATACCATGTGTTAGGATGTGGACAACTGGAAGCTGGATATCTTGTAAAATATGTGATGCAGATACTTGGAAAAAAAGCTTTGCCGATTCTTCTAAAGTGAAACTGCATATACCATGTGACCCAGCAATCCTGTTCTTGTGTATTTACCTAAGAGAAATGAAAGCATATGTTTACACAAATAATTATACAGAAATTTTCATAGCAGCTTTATTTATGATGGCCAAAAACCAGATATAATGCAACAGGTGACAGGATCCAGGAACAGGTGAATAGATAAACTGTAATACATCCTGCATGAAATACTACCCACAGTCAATGGCTGAACAGAGAGGAGGTGCTGATTCAGGTCCATTCCTAGGAGACACAGGCCTTCTCTGGAGGGCACCCCCTTGGCCTGGCCAAAGATTTCTTGGAATTTCACTTTGCAGTCCAAGAATCTCTTTTGACCTCCTCCTCCTGCCTTCTTCCTTTCTTTGACAGGTGTCAGAGCTGTCTTGCTCAGCAGGCTCCCCATACCTTGAGTCCTCTCTCCTTTATCCTTCACCTTATTTCCCCTAAATCTCTTTCATGGCTAGTCCTGTCTTGGCACCTGCTTCCCAGAGTATGTGGATTAAGAAAATGATTGGACTGGGCTGGGCTGGGCTGAGGGTGGGGACATGAAGGAGATTTTGAAGTGATGGGAAAATGTTCTAGATCTTTATCATTGTGGTGGTTATATTCGTTTATGTCAAAACATTGAAATGTACCCTTGAAGTGAGCATATCTTATTCCTCAATAACCTTGATTAAAAAATAATCCCAAAGGGTGCCATGGCCTACTGGTTAGGTCTGGTAGTTGTCAGGTAAGATGATTTGCACGGACTGCAAAGCAAAGGAGATAAGAAATCTGCATGGCACTGGCAAAAATACATTCTTCACCTATTTAGAGGTTGCATTTATAAATCTTTAGGAATCATAAATCTCCTTGTAAGGGTAAGCCTATACTATTTTAGGTCATTGTGGTGGTTTCTTCATAACTGGGCATGAAATGGTCAAATAATAAAAGCCTGGGTGATGGTAGCAGGGGCAATATTTGAATGAGACAGAGAAATCACCATTAAGCAATGGCTTTCTAAAAATTTTATCTGAAAATTATTTTTCCCCCAATCTGGAATGGCTCCTGAATTTGTAACCACTGATGGTACAGGGTGAATGGTGTGCTGAGACAGTAGTCAGCATATTTTATAAAGCAGGAACATTGGAGAAAAAAGGCAACTCTAACTCTGACCAGTGTATTTAAATTCTCCCTCTCCTCATCGGTCCTTCTCCCAGACTGACTTCCATGAGAACAACAAGGGATCTATCCTTTTTCTCTGTTTCTGGATTAGCTACCTCACTATAGGCAAACAATATATTTTTATTAAATAGATTATTTAATGATTAAATAACTTTCCATCACAATCCCGTTTCTCATGAGGCAACTTTTCAAAAGATTCCTCGTTCATTTTCTTCTAGACTCAGCTGAGTACCTGTAATGACATGATTGTTTTATTGATCTTGTTTTTCTTCATTTACCATCTATTTTTACTAGCAAGCTTAGCCTTTGCTAGAAACTAAGGAGCCAGATCAAAAGAGGATCCTGCCATTCTAATTGAGGTCCCAGAGCCTGTGTTTCACGACATCCCGAGTACAGGTGGTTTGTGGCATATAATTGAATTGCTAGGTTGCTCAATCTGAATGCAGTCTTTTCAAGGTGACTTTACCACAGCAGAACAATTAGAAATGTCAAAATCCATGGGATACAAGATTTTTCATTGTATACTTTTTAAGCCACAGTGTGAGGAAAGCAATAGTTCTCTTTTTAAAAATAAAAGTCTAATTTTAGAACACTTTTTGATGGAGGTTGTAAAAATAGAACAGAGGATTCTCCATGTATACCCTTCCCCAGTTTTCCCTAATGTTAACATCTTATATTACTGTGGTACCTTTGTCATACTAGGAAAACAACATTGGTATGACTATTATCTGAACTCCAGACTTTATCTTGATTTCACTCTTTTTCCGCTAATATCTGCTATGGATCCCAGGACCCCCTGCAGGATACCACATTACATTTAGTCATCATATCTCAGGACCCTCCGTGTCTCCATCTTTCCTAGTTCTTCATGGCCTTGACAGTTTGAGGGGAGTGTTTTGTAGTGTGTCCCCTCCATGTGGGTTTGTCTAATGTCTTTCCCATGGTTGGACTGCGGTTAAGGTTTTGGGAAAAAGACCAGGGAGGTGAAAGTCATCACATCATATCAAGGTGGCATGCTATGATGTTAGTCTTAATCACCGGGCCAAGGTAATGCTTGCCAGGGCTCCCCACTATGAAGTTCCTTCTTCCTGCTGTAGTTGCTTCTCTTCTTTAGAAGAAAGTCACCCCATGTAGCTCACACTCAAACGTGAGGGGATGAGGGGTGATTTAAGCTCCACCTCCTGGAAGGTAGAGAATCTGCATAAATTACATGAGATTCTTCTGTGAGAGAGTTGTCTCTTTTTCCCTCATTCGTTTACTTATTACATCATTTATTTGTATCAGTACAGACTTGGGATGTTTATTTTATGCTTTGGATTGTCATCCAATACTATGGTGTTTATTTTGTGCTTAAATCGTTCCAGCTTTGGCCCTTAGGAGCTCTTTCACCTTGGGTCCTTTGACAGGGCCCCTCCTTCTATGCTCTGAGCGCTGCCTTAATTGCTGGCATTCTAAGATGCTCCTGGCCCCAGTTCTAGAATCAGCCATTTCTCCAAAGAGCCCTGGTTCTTTTTTTCTTTTTGTAGAATGGTATCAAAACCCAAGATCTGGGCACCGGGTAATAATTCTTTTCTTAAGGGCTCAATTATTGAAGTTTCAGTAGCTACTAATATACCAATACATCAGTGTATGCCTCGTACTTAGCTAAAGGAAGAATTTTATTTCATACATTGGGTATATTTATGAGGGTTTTCTGTTTTGTATTATTTCAGTTCCGTTTACAGTATTATTTCCTTCTGAATTCTTATAAGATGTATGGAACATTAGATTATGGTGGGCACTGTCTTGGCAGCAAACAACTGATCTTTTTTTTTTAAGGATTTAATTTATTTGTTTAACAGGGAGAGAGACAGCCAATGAGAGGGGGAACACAAGCAGGGGGAGTGGGAGAGGAAGAAGCAGGCTCCCAGCAGAGGAGCCTGATGCAGGGCTCAATCCCAGAATGCTGGGATCACGCCCTGAGCCAAAGGCAGATGCTAAACGCCTGAGCCATCCAGGTGCCCCGCAAACAACTGATTTTTAAAAGAATGCATCCCTGGATTGATTTCCTCCCAGCTGAGTTGCACAATGGCTGTTAAGCCGTGCAGAGCTCACTGGGTCGAGGAGCCCTGTTACAGAAATACAGGTACATACATTTGGTGAATTTATCACATTTAGACTTTGGTTCCTTTATTTTTCTGCTGTTTCATCAATGCACTAGCAATGGATCTATCTTTCCTTAGTGGGCTTATGTTATTCAAGTTTGTAAAAACTGATACACCTCCATTAATTCTGATTTATTTATTTATAGTAAGAAATGCAATGGTAAGCAAACTAGAATGCTTACATCAGTAGAATCCTGCTCATTAAATGAGATATTTAGGAAGCAAAATTACAGTCAACCCTTTCTGGTGAGCATAGATTAAAACAAGGGGAGTTTCAAAATTTACATTTTGAATGGCATGCTGTCAAAGTAGCCTAATTCGTTTGCTCCTTGACAAGACACCTATACCTCTAGAAATGGAAAACTCTACACGGGTATAGCCTACTTTCTGGCTGTTTCAGTCTCTTCATTAGTCCTCTGAGCTGACAGTTCTCTCTCCTTTTAGCAGTTACTGAACATGGTACAATGGATGTGCGTCATTTTCTCAATGTACAATTTCACTCTTACGCCAGTTACAATTTTTCTGAAAATAACTGCTTCGTTAACCTTAATTCAAGATTTTGGTATTTGCAAATTCTTCAGTTACACATTTTTAAAAAAAGAAATATTTATATCACTTCAGGGTTTACTTCTTTTTTTTTTTTTTTAAAGATTTTATTTATTTATTTGACAGAGATAGAGACAGCCAGCGAGAGAGGGAACACAAGCAGGGGGAGTGGGAGAGGAAGAAGCAGGCTCATAGAGGAGGAGCCTGATGTGGGGCTCGATCCCATAACGCCGGGATCACGCCCTGAGCCGAAGGCAGACGCTTAACCGCTGTGCCACCCAGGCGCCCCCAGGGTTTACTTCTATAAAAGGCTCAACCACAGATATTGTGTATGGATTTCACTACTTTAATTCAGATGGAGTGAGCCTTTTTTTTTTTTTTTTTTTTTTTTTAGTTCCTAATCCCACTCCCCAACTCCCTACCTGCTGCCCTCATGCTCCTTTCCCTGGGAGAGGTATTTTTCTGTTGTTCCCATGTAATTGTGTTACCTCGAATAAATTTCTTAACTTCCATAATCTCCTGTTTCCTTACTGTAGAACGAGGAAAAGTAGTACTGCTTCAGAAGGTTGTTGTGTGGATTAAACAAGACAAAATATATCAATCTCTGAAAAAACCCAAGCCGCTGGTGAATATTAAGCATTTGATAAATGTTAGCTATGTTCAATAACTAACAATATCCCAAACTCCAGCTTAGAACCACAGTCAGCATTTCAAATGCTGCAGCAGCAATCTTCATTCTGACTCAGGGTTGCCCTCTGAAAGTGGTGTGGATAAGCCACATTTATTTAATGAATAGAGATATGTTAGTCTCAAATATTCATCTTGGAGGCTGAATTGTCTGCTTCAATCATCGTTGTATAGATGTAGCGATTAATTGCTAAATCTTTTTTTAATACAAAACACATAAAAACTAAGAGTAGTTTTTCATAAACATTTATTCTTGTTTAATGAAAATGTCTGATAAAGGTTGCCCAGTGTGGATTGTGTCCATTGTGATATTTTTGTGTTAAGAAGTATTTATATTCATAAATTAATAAATATATGTGTCTATTATCATTTTATTTATTTATTTTTTTAAAGATTTTTTAAATTTCTTTATTCGACAGAGATAGAGACAGCCAGTGAGAGAGGGAACACAAGCAGGGGGAGTGGGAGAGGAAGAAGCAGGCTCATAGAGGAAGAGCCTGATGTGGGGCTCGATCCCATAACGCCAGGATCACACCCTGAGCCGAAGGCAGACGCTTAACCGCTGTGCCACCCAGGCGCCCCATTATCATCTTAACCTCATCATTAAGACTTACAAATTGGCTTTTTTGAGGCAGCTCTGTTTGGAAATTGAACAACTAGCCTACAAAGCAATGGGGGTTATAGTTGAAAATGGTCTTCCCCTATTGCTGTGTCATAAATGCAGGACTGTAATGAGGAAACTTTGGCGGAATGTCATCCACTTGGGTTATTGTACACATGGTGGTGTGTCATTTACGTCCTCTGGAGAGCCAAGGAGAAGCTCTTGTGCATCATGTTAACGTGTGTGACTATGACTATCTCTTTATAAAGACATATTTACCAAAGATTATGCTCAATATCCATGAATCTCTCAGTGATCTTGAATTTCATCTGTTTCATTAAGCTCTTAGAATTACTAGTGCTCCGGAAAGACCCACCCAGGTGAAATCACCAGTGTCTCCTCCCTGTAGAGTGGACTATATCTCAGAGGCACATCTGTTCCAAAGACCAGGAGTTAATGGGGCACACAGCTGAGTCTTACAATTAAAAATTATTCATGCTTAGGGGCGCCTGGGTAGCTCAGTTGGTTATGCATACAACTCTTGATTTCAGCTCAGGGTGGTGAGATGGATTCCTGTTTCTGGCTCATGCTGAGTGTGACCCTGCTTAAGATTCTCTCCCTCCCTCTCCCCCTCCCCCACTGAATGTGCATGCTCTGGCTCTCTCTCTAAAAAAGTAATTAAAAAATTACTCAATTGTTTGTTTTCAACATTCAAATTTAAACTCACCTCCTATTAGGACTCATTTGTCCTGTTTTTTTGTTTTGTTTTGTTTTTGTTTTTGTTTGTTTGTTTGATTTAAACCCCAAATTTGGGCCGGGGTATATATTGTCAGATTCTCCTCTGTCCCATTTCCCAGTTTGGTCCTCTCCACACTGAACTAAATCTTTGATTCTAATCATATTTTCTGTGTGGACAGCAACTCCCTGCCTTTTACCCTTGCCCAGTTCGGATTTCTGAAATTTAGCTTTGGCTTCCTGCTTAGAAATTATCCTTGTCTATGTCCATGGTTTTGACCTTATCACCTTGGAAAATACATCAGGATTCAGGATCTGGTGGTTCCAGCCATTCTGCAGCATGGATGAGTCTCACACCAGAACTGGACAAATGACGTATCACATATCATACAGGTGATGTGGCATATGAGTTTTTTTTGTTTTTCATTTTTTTTTTTTTTGGAGAATCACAAGCACTTTTTTCCTGAAAAGTTAGAAAAAAATAGAAGCTATGTTATTGGAAAGTTTATTTTTACATCTTAGAGATTTTTGTGAAAAGTTACACAGTGGTAAACATAGTAATTAAGTTTATTTATTTAAACAAAGGCATTCTCTTCAATTTCTTTCCTTCTTATAGTTTCCAAACTCACAATAATTCCTAAAATATTTGAAGTGATAATTATTCTGATTTCAATTTTGATAGTATACAGATAATAAAATGGGAAATGTGAAAAATGCATATCTTTAAATCAATAAAATATAGTAATAAGATCCACTTTCTAGAATTGCTATAAGCATCATATGAGTTTATGCATGTAAAGCATTTCACTCCATGCCTTGCACATGAAGTGTGCAATTAATTACCTCCTGTTATTGATTTCATGCTTATAAAATGAAAGAAATCATACCATAGGGCCTACGATATCCTTACCAAATTTTAAATCTTTAGCTCAAATTTTACCCAAAATAGGGTCGCTACTATATATCTATGATATTGGTCACCCATTATTAAAATAATATTAAATGTGCAAAATGTGGATAGCACATACATATTTTATATACATAGTACATATGTAATAACAAGAAATGAAAAAAGCAAGCATACAGGGTTGCCTGGGTGGCTCAGTTGGTTAAGCATCTGCCTTTGGCCCAAGTCTTGATCCCAGGGGCCTGGGATGGAGCCTCAAGTCGGGCAGGGAGTCTGCTTCTTCTTCTGCCCCTGCTCGTGCTCACTCTCTCTCTCTCTCTTTCTCTCTCTCAAATAAATAAAATCTTAAAAAAAAGAAAAAAAAAAGATGAGCATACAGTTTACCAGTTGATGACATGTGCAGGAAAAGCAGGGTAAGGGGATAAAGGAAGAAAAAGAATAGTGTCCTATTTTATTTATTTACTTTTATTCAAGATGCTTCCATTTATTCTTTTTTAAGTTTTTATTTTAATTCCAGTTAGTTAATATATAGCGTTGGATTAGTTTCGGGTGTACAATGTAGTGTTTCAACAATTCCACACATCACCTGGTGCTCATATCTACAAGTGCCCTCCTTAATCCCCATCGCCTATTTAACCCATCCCCACCAACCTCCCCTCTGGTAACCATCAGTTTGTTCTCTGTAGTTAAGAGTCTGTTTCTTGGTTTGTCTCTCTCTCCTTTTTTCTCTTTGCTCATTTGTTTTGTTTCTTAAATTCTGCATATGAGTGAAATCATATGGTCTTTGTCTTTCTCTGACTGACTTATTTCACTTAGTATTGTACTTTCTAGCTCCCTCCATGTCATTGCAAATGGCAAAATTTCATTCTTTTTTTATGGCTGAATAATATTCCTGTGTGTGTGTATGCCACATCATCTTTATCCATTCATCATCCATTGATGGGTGCTGCTTCCAAATTTTGCCTACGGTCAGATAATGCTGCTATAAACGTTAAGATGCGTGTACCCCTTTGAATTAGAGTTTTTGTGTTCTTTGGGTAAATACCCAGTAGTGTGATTGCTGGGTCATAGGGTAGTTCTGTTTTTAATTTCTTGAGGAAACTCCATACTGATTTCCACAGTGACCACACCAGTTTGCATTCCTACCAACAGTGCAGAAGTGTTCCTTTTTCTCCACATCCTCTGCTAACACCTATTATTTCTTGTGCTGTTGATTGTAGCCATTCCAAGAGCTGTGAGGTGGTATCTCTTGATAGTTTTGATTTGCATTTCCTTGATGATGAGTGATGATGTGCATCTTTTCATGTGGCGGTGGGCCATCTGGATGAAATGTTTATTCACTGGAGAAATGGAGAAATGCCTTCTTTGGAGAAATGTCTTTCCATGTCTTCTGCCCATTTTTTAATTGAATTATTCATTTTTTGGGTGTTGGGTTGCATGCATTCTTTATATATTTTGGATACTGACCCTTTATCATATATATTGTTTGCAGTTATCTTCTTCCATTCTGTAGGTTGTCTTTGGGTTTTGTTGATTGTTTCCTCTGCTGTGTAGAAGCTTTTTATTACGACGTAGTCCCAATAGTGTATTTTTGCTTTTGTTTTTCTTGCCTCAGGAGACTATTTAGATAAAAAGTTGGTATGGCCAATGTCAGAGAAGTTACTGCCTGTGTTCTCTTCTAGGATTTTTATGGTTCCAGGTCTCACAATTAGATCTTTGACCCATTTTGAATTTGTTTTTGTATATGACATAAGAAAGTGGTCCAGTTTCATTCTTTTGCATGTAGCTGTCCAGGTTTCCCAACACCATTTGTTGAAGAGACTGTCTTTTCCCCGTTGGATAGTCTCTCCTGCTTTGTCAAAGATTAACTGACTAAATAATTGTGGGTTTATTTCTGGGTTTTCTATTCTGTTCTATTGACCTATGTGTCTATTTTTGTGCCAGTACCATACTGTTTTGATTACTATAGCTCTGTAATATAACTTATAGTCAGGAATTATGATGCCTCCAGCTTTGCCTTTTTTTTCAAAATTGCTTTGGCTATTTGGAGTCTTTTGTGGTTCCATACAAATTTTAAGATTGCTTGGTCTAGTTCTGTGAAAAGTGCTTTTGGTGTTTTGATAGCTTTGAGTAGTATAAACATTTTAACAATCTTGTTCTTCCAGTTCATGAGCATGGAATATCTTTCCATTTGTGTCCTCTTCAATTTCTTTCATCAGTGTTTCATAGTTTTCAGAGTACTGGTCTTTCACCTCTTTGGTTAGGTTATTCATAGGTATCCTATTATTTTTGGTGCAATTATAAATGGGATTATTTTCTTAATTTCTCCTTCTGTTTCTTCATTATTGGTGCGTAGAAATGCAAACATTTCTATACATTGATTTTGTATCCTGTGACTTTACTGAATTTGTGTGTCAGCTCTAACAGTTTTTTAGTGGAGTCTTTTGAGTTTTCTATATATAGTATGTCATTTGCAAATAGTGAAAGTTTTACTTCTTCCTTACCAGTTTAGATAATTTATTTCTTTTTGTTGTCTGATGGCTGTGGCTAGGACTTCCAATACTATGTTGCATAGAAGTGGTGAAAGTGGACATCCTTGTCTTCTTCCTGACCTTAGGGGAAAAGTTCTTAGTTTTCCCCATTGAGTATGATGTTCCTAGGAATCATTGCCTTATGAACCTAATGTTTTATTAATTCCTTAAATATTTATGAATCATGTGAAAAGCATCATGCTAAGGGCGAGGCATTGGAATTCTGGTACAAGCACTGTCATTAACAAGCAATGTGATCTGTGGGAACAGCCTCTCTCTGGGCATCAGTTTTCTCACCAGTTCAACAATATTTATTAAGTCCTTACTATATGTCAGGGTCCGTGCTTGGTATCACGGCCACAGAAATGAATAAAACAGCATTGCGAGGGAGTTAGATATGCAAATGATTAAAGTATGCAAGTTAAAAGAATATACCGGTTTTCTGTTTAAAGAAAGAACAGAATGCTAGTGATTAATCTTCCAAGGGAAATAGGGTTAGAAAAACTTCAGAGAAGAGATGTTTAAGAATAAAAGGAGTTAGACGAAAGAGAAGATGGCGGAGGAGTAGGGGACCCCTTTTTCAGCCGGTCCCCTGAGTTGAGCTGGATAGGTACCAGACCAGCAGGAATATCCACGGAATCAGCCTGAGACGCAGGAAGATACATCTGGATCTCTACAAATGAACATCTCCAGCGCTGAGTATCGAGGTACGAAGCGGGGAGCCGTGAAACCGCGCACAGATATCGGAAGCTAAACAGAAGGGGGAGGGAGCCGCCGTGTCAGGGCGCCGGGAAGCGGTAGCCACCTGCAAGGGGGAGTGGACAGACCGCGGACCCGCACGCTTGAGACAGCAGGCTGAGAAGGGAGCTCCGGGAGCGTACGCGAGAAGGCTGGCGGTTGGCGGGCCACCTGCACGGGGGAGCAGGCAGACTCGCGGACGGCACCCGCGAGACAACAGACTTAGAACGCGAACTCCAGGAGCGCGCGCAGGGCGGCTGGCGGGCCACCTGCACCGGGGAGCGGGCGGACCGCGGACCCGCACTCTGGAAACGGCAGACTGAGTCCGTGAGCCGGGAGCGTGCACCACCAAGCATCTCACGGAGCTCCGGAGCTCCGGTGTGCTCACTGGATCGAGGCTGAGACCGGGAGCTCCGGGAGCGTCCGCGGGGCGGCTGGCGGCTGGAGGGCCACCTGCACGGGGGAGCAGGCGGACTCGCGGTCAGCACCCGTGAGACACCAGACTGAGACGGGGAGCTCCGGGAGCCCGCGCGGGGCGGCTGGCGGCGGGCGGGGTTGGAAACACAAAGGACAGAGACGTGCCGGCCCTGGAAGTGAGGGCTGGGACGCCGGGTGTGGGGCGCACAGCCCGGGATGCTGCAGGGTTGAGCAGCACCAACAGAAACAGAGTTAAAGTGGCCAGAACATCAGTGGAGAACGATCCGCGATCCCTCTGTTCTGAGACAGAGGCTGAATTTCAGCCGCTGCTGCTCTCTCAGAAGAGGCATAGCAAACCGCCAGGGAAAGCCGCCAGAGAACAAAAGCCCGGAAATACCGGCTCACAGGGTGCCCATCCCCATCCCCCCTCGCAAGGGACACAGAGACTCTACCCAAACAGGGTTTTCTGAGTACCTGCAGGCAGGCCCCTCCCCCAGAAGGCAGGCTGAAAAATCAAGAAGCCCACAACCCGGAGCGCCTGAGTGGCGCAGTCACCAAGCACCTGTCTTCGGATTAGGGTGTGATCACAACGCTCCGTAAGGAGTCCTTCATCGGGCTTCTCCACCGGGAACCTGCTTCTTCCTCTCCCACTCCTCTGCTTGGGTTCCCTTTCTTGCTGACTGTCTCTCTCTCTCTCAAATAAATAAATAAACTCTTTAAGGAAGAAGCCCACATCCCTAAGATCTCTATAAAACAAGGGCGCACGGCCTGGGTCCCAGTCAACACTTGGGCTCTGGACAACCCTGCAATCTCTCTTCATCAGAATGACGAGAAGGAGAAGTCCCCCCCAGCAAAGAAAAGATAATGAGTCTGTGGCCTCTGCCACAGAATTGGCCTCGGCCACAGAATTAATACATATGGATGTATCCCAATTATCAGAAATGGAATTCAGAGCAACAATGGTCAAGATGATGAGTAAACTTGAAAAAAGCATCAGAGAAAGCGTTGCTGAGAATATAGAATCCCTAAGGGCAGAAATGAGAGCGAATCTGACAGAAATTAAAAATTCTATGAGCCAAATGCAGTCAAAACTAGAGGCTCTGACGGCCAGGGTCACCGAGGCAGAGGAACGCGTTAGCGAATTGGAGGATGGGTTAGTAGAAGAAAAAACGAAAATAGAAGCTGGTCTTAAAAAAATCCACGCCCACGAATGTAGATTACGGGAGATTACTGACTCTATGAAACGATCCAATGTCAGAATCATCGGCATCCCTGAAGGGGTGGAGAAAAACAGAGGTCTAGAAGAGATATTTGAACAAATTGTAGCTGAAAACTTCCCTAATCTAGCAAGGGAAACAAGCATTCGTGTCCAAGAGGCAGAGAGGACCCCATCCAAGCTCAACCAGGACAAACCTACGCCACGGCATGTCATAGTGCAATTCGCAAATATTAGATCCAAGGATACAGTATTGAAAGCGGCCAGGGCAAAGAAATTTCTCACGTACCAAGGCAAAGGTATCAGGATTACGTCAGACCTGTCTACAGAGACCTGGAATGAGAGAAAGGCTTGGGGGGGCATTTTTAAAGCTCTTTCAGAGAAAAACATGCAGCCAAGGATCCTTTATCCAGCAAAGCTGTCATTCAGAATTGATGGAGAAATAAAGACGTTCCAAAATCGCCAATCATTAACCAATTTCGTAACCACGAAACCAGCCCTACAGGAGATATTAAGGGGGGCTCTATAAAGGTAAAAAGGCCCCAAGAGTGATACAGAGCAGCAAGTCACAACCGATACAAAGACTTTAAAGAGAAATGGCATCATTAAAATCATATCTGTCAATAATCTCTATCAATCTAAATGGCTTAAACTCTCCCATAAAACGCCACAGGGTTGCAGATTGGATAAAAAGACATGACCCATCCATTTGCTGTCTACAAGAGACTCATTTTGAACCCAAAGATGCATTCAGACTTAGAGTAAGGGGATGGAGTACCATCTTCCACGCAAATGGACCTCAAAAGAAAGCTGGAGTAGCAATTCTCATATCAGATAGACTGGATTTTAAACTAGAGGCCATAGAGAGAGATACAGAAGGGCACTATATTATTCTTAAAGGAAGTATTCAACAAGTGGATATGACAATTATTAATATATATGCCCCCAACAGGGGAGCAGCAAGATACACAAGCCAACTCTTAACCAAAATAAAGAGACATATAGATAAGAACACAGTAATAGTAGGGGACCTCAACACCCCACTATCAGAAATAGACAGAACACCCTGGCAAAAACTAAGCAAAGAATCAAAGGCTTTGAATGCCATACTCGACGAGTTGGACCTCATAGATATATATAGAACACTACACCCCAGAACCAAAGAATACTCATTCTATTCAAATGCCCATGGAACATTCTCAAGAATAGATCATGCTCTGGGACACAAAACAGGTCTCAGCCAATACCAAAAGATTGAAATTATCCCCTGCATATTCTCAGACCACAACGCTCTGAAATTGGAACTCAACCACAAGGAAAAACCTGGAAGAAACTCAAACACTTGGAGGCTAAGAACCATCCTGCTCAAGAATGACTCGATAAACCAGGAAATCAAAAAACAAATTAAACAATTTATGGAGACCAACGAGAATGAATACACAACGGTCCAAAACCTATGGGATACTGCAAAGGCAGTCCTAAGGGGGAAATACATAGCCATCCAAGCCTCACTCAAAAGAATAGAAAAATCTAAAATGCAGTTTCTATATTCTCACCTCAAGAAACTGGAACAGCAACAGAGGGACAGGCCTAACCCACTGACAAGGAAGGAGTTGACCAAGATTAGAGCAGAAATCAATGAATTAGAGACCAGAACCACAGTAGAGCAGATCAACAGGACTAGAAGCTGGTTCTTTGAGAGAATCCATAAAATTGATAGACCACTGGCAAAACTTGTCCAAAAACAAAGAGAAAGGACTGAGATTATTAAAATTATGACTGAAAAGGGAGAGGTCACGACCAGCACCATTGAAATTGCAAGGATTATTAGAAACTTTTATCAACAGCTATATGCCAAAAAACTAAACAATCTGGAAGAGATGGAGGCCTTCCTGGAAACCTATAAACTACCAAGACTGAAACAGGAAGAAATAGATTTCTTAAATAGGCCAATTAACTATGAAGAAATTGAGTCAGTGATAAACAACCTTCCAAATAATAAAACTCCAGGCCCAGACGGTTTTCCTGGGGAATTCTACCAAACATTCAAAGAAGAAATAATACCTATTCTCCTAAAGCTATTTCAAAAAATAGAAACAGAAGGAAAGCTACCAAACTCATTCTATGAGGCTAATATTACCTTGATCCCCAAACCAGGCAAAGACCCCCTCAAAAAGGAGAATTACAGACCGATTTCTCTAATGAATATGGATGCCAAAATCCTCAACAAGATCCTTGCTAATAGAATCCAACAGTACATTAAAAGGATTATCCATCATGACCAAGTGGGATTCATACCTGGGATGCAAGCATGGTTCAACACTCGCAAATCAATCAATGTGATACATCATATCAACAAGAAAAGACTCAAGAACCATATGATCCTCTCAATTGATGCAGAAAAAGCATTTGACAAAATACAGCATCCTTTCCTGATTAAAACCCTTCAGAGTGTAGGAATAGAGGGTACATTTCTCAATCTCATAAAAGCCATCTATGAAAAGCCTACTGCAAGCATTATTCTCAATGGGGAAAAGCTGGAAGCCTTTCCCTTAAGATCAGGAACACGACAAGGATGCCCACTCTCGCCACTATTATTCAACATAGTACTAGAAGTCCTTGCAACAGCAATCAGAAGACAAAAAGGGATCAAAGGTATCCAAATCGGCAAAGAAGAAGTCAAACTGTCTCTCTTTGCAGATGACATGATACTCTATATGGAAAACCCAAAGGAATCCACTCCCAAACTATTAGAAGTTATAGAACAATTCAGTAAGGTGGCAGGATACAAAATCAATGCCCAGAAATCAGTTGCATTTCTATACACGAATAACGAGACTGAAGAAAGAGAAATTAGGGAATCCATCCCATTTACAATAACACCAAAAACCATGCGTTACCTTGGAATTAACTTAACCAGAGACGTAAAGGACCTATATGCTAGAAACTATAGATCACTTTTGAAAGATATTGAGGAAGACATAAAAAGATGGAAAAATATTCCATGCTCATGGATTGGAAGAATTAACATAGTTAAAATGTCCATACTACCCAGAGCAATCTACACTTTCAATGCTATCCCGATCAAAATACCGAGGACATTTTTCAAAGAACTGGAACAAATAGTCCTTAAATTTGTATGGAACCAGAAAAGGCCCCGAATCTCCAAGGAACTGTTGAAAAGGAAAAACAAAGCTGGGGGCATCACAATGCCGGATTTCGAGCTGTACTACAAAGCTGTGATCACAAAGACAGCATGGTACTGGCACAAAAACAGACACATCGACCAATGGAACAGAATAGAGAACCCAGAAATGGACCCTCGGCTCTTTGGGCAACTAATCTTTGATAAAGCAGGAAAAAACATCCGGTGGAAAAAAGACAGTCTCTTCAATAAATGGTGCTGGGAAAATTGGACAGCTACATGCAAAAGAATGAAACTTGACCACTCTCTCACACCATACACAAAAATAAACTCCAAATGGATGAAAGACCTCAATGTGAGACAGGAATCCATCAAAATTCTAGAGGAGAACATAGGCAACAACTTCTATGACATCGGCCAGAGCAACCTTTTTCACGACACATCTCCAAAGGCAAGAGAAATAAAAGATAAAATGAACTTATGGGACTTTATCAGGATAAAGAGCTTCTGCACAGCCAAGGAAACAGTCAAAAAAACTAAGAGACAGCCCACGGAATGGGAGAATATATTTGCAAAGGACACCACAGATAAAGGACTGGTATCCAAGATCTACAAAGAACTTCTCAAACTCAATACACGAGAAACAAATAAACAAATCATAAAATGGGCAGAAGATATGAACAGACACTTTTCCAATGAAGACATACAAATGGCTAACAGACACATGAAAAAATGTTCAAAATCATTAGCCATCAGGGAAATTCAAATCAAAACCACACTGAGATACCACCTTACGCCAGTTAGAATGGCAAAGATAGACAAGGCAAGAAACAACAATTGTTGGAGAGGATGTGGAGAAAGGGGATCCCTCCTACATTGTTGGTGGGAATGCAAGTTGGTACAGCCACTCTGGAAAACAGTGTGGAGGTCCCTTAAAAAGTTAAAAATTGAACTACCCTATGACCCAGCCATTGCACTACTGGGTGTTTACCCCAAAGATACAGACGTAGTAAAGAGAAGGGCCATATGCACCCCAATGTTCATAGCTGCATTGTCCACAATAGCCAAATCATGGAAGGAGCCGAGATGCCCTTCAACAGATGACTGGATTAAGAAGCTGTGGTCCATATATACAATGGAATATTACTCAGCTATCAGAAAGAACGAATTCTCAACATTTGCTGCAACATGGACGGCACTGGAGGAGATAATGCTAAGTGAAATAAGTCAAGCAGAGAAAGACAATTATCATATGATTTCTCTCATCTATGGAACATAAGAACTAGGATGATCGGTAGGGGAAGAAAGGGATAAAGAAAAGGGGGGTAATCAGAAGGGGGAATGAAACATGAGAGACTATGGACTATGAGAAACAAACTGAGGACTTCAGAGGGGAGGGGGGGGGGGGAATGGGATAGACTAGTGATGGGTGGTAAGGAGGGCACGTATTGCATTGTGCACTGGGTGTTATACGCAACTAATGAAGCATCAAAATTTACATCGGAATCTGGGGATGTACTGTATGGTGATTAACATAATAAAATAAAATTAAAAAAAATAAAAAATAAAAAAATAAAAATAAAATCACAAAAAAAAAGAATAAAAGGAGTTAGTTTGACAAAAAAATTGTAGAAAGTCATTTCAGAAAACTCATTAAGGGCAGCCTAAATTTTTATGATCTTAGCAATATACCTTTTGAACTTTTGGGGCTAGATGCTAATAATATGAACTAACCATTAAGAGTGATATTCAGATACTTCGAAAATGTCAAAAGCCTTATAAATATAATTCTTCATCATCTATATATTTAAAAATTCTGTTTGGCTTTTTTTGGCCTTATTTATACATTTCCAACAAGAACTGTGTCTGCCTGGAACAGAGAACTCCCTTTGCCATAAAGTAGCCCAACTTTTCCTATGGCATTTGACTAATAGTTCAGAAAAATGACTTGATTTTGTCTTTTGCTTTCATAGCTATTAAGATATAAAAGTTTGGCCTCACTATATGTAAGTTCACTTAAAATATATACTTGTTTCTTTCACTATAAGGATTCTTGTGAAATACAGAACTAATACCTGCTTTTTTTTTTTTTTTTTTTTTTACTGCACCATCGACAGGTAGTTTATTCCCTCAGTGATTGCTCTTTTTGTTTGAGATCCTACAGAATTCACTTTTAAGAAATATATATCTACCTAAACTACTCCCTCTTCCCCCGACAAGTTCTCAGCTGAAGCGTTTGGATTTTCAAAGATTTTAAAAAGAGATTACCCAACATTTTCTCTTATCTTACAATAGGATATATTTCCTTGGGATGAAACCTTGTTCAGTACTAAGACTACTCAACCAAATGGATTTTTTGGTTGGCTGAACTTGCAGACACTTAGACACATCAATAGAAGAGCCATTGCTTTATCCAGTGACTACATCAAATAGCTATTGTTAGGATGTAAAGGTCTCAGTCAATCAGAACTCAAGAGTCCCCAATTTTTTTTTTTATTTTTCTTTAAGAGCTATTAGATCAGACTTGAGAACACAGAACCATTCTTGTTCAATAAGAGATGAAGTTGGCTATGAGACCAAAGGGACTTTTACTTCAATGGAATATGAGAGGATGAATAGGAGTAGGTCTCAGAATAATAGAATTTTAGTGTAGGAAGGGCCCTTAGAAGTAGCTAAGCAAATGCTTTCACTGCACGTATGAGAAAACTAAAATGCAGAAATGTTAAATGTCTTCCAGAAGCCATGCAGCCAGTTTTCCTATAAAGGGCCAGAAAGTGCCTTCAGTGTAGGACTCAAATTCAGGCTTTTGACATTACCTCCCAATTAGTTTATATAAATACACACCAAGCTACAACAATAACATCGAAAAATATTCATCCCCCCATTTGAATATACCACAATTTCAATAATCCTGCTTCCTTCACAATTTAAACAGGCTCCCCCTTTTCCAATATCCTTTTCTAATATTCTGGCAATTTTCAGATATGCATTGTAATCATGATTTTGGTCACTGTTCCCTTAGAAATAAACTGAATGATGCTGTCTAAAGGATATGAGTTTTGGAGGAAATACACACAGAAAAAATATGTGAAAACATTGCTGGAGGCAAGCTGGAACCAAAAAGTCTTTGGGGCTGTAAAAGATAAGTTCAAGGGGCGCCTGGGTGGCTTAGTCATTTAAGTGTCTGTCTTCACCTCAGGTCATGATCCCGGGGTCCTGGGATTGAGCCCCACGTCCAGCTCCTTGCTCAGCGGGGAGCCAGCTTCTCCCTCTGCTCTGCTCTGCCTACTTGTGGGCTCTCTTTCTCTTTCTCTCTCTGTCAAATAAATAAAATCTTAAAAAAAAAAAACGACCAAAAAACAAGTTCAAGGTAAGTCGATGATACAATAGAGTTGAAAGGAAAGCAAGACTAACATGGTGATGCGTAATCCATCAATATATGAGCGCTCTGAACAATCCTCCATGGGTACTTGACCGGAGTGGCCAGGATGACTGTTCTCACAGATACTCCTCTGGAGGAAGGCAGGGTTCGTTGTCCCCTGGGGGTATCTGCTGTCTATTTATCCAGGCCCCGCTGCTGCCGCTACTATGACTCCAGTCACATTCAGCTCCTCAGGGGTAGGCACAGCCTAGGCAGACAGTTGAACTTAACCAAGGATTTGGGTACAGTCATAATAGGCTGGAACGATAGAAAAAAAGAAAGGCACAGATGCTGAGGCTACGTGCAGGGGAGTAACTGTTCCGATGATTTGGAATCCAGCCAGAGGAATGAAAGAATAGGATGGGTGGTTAGAGATTGCTCAAGCAAACCAGAAAGAGAGGAGGGGGCCGTCAGAGTGGCGGGCTTTTGCAAATGAGAGTTAGAAGGTGTTGCAGTTATTTCTAATGAGGAGGTGTAGGGCAAGGGCCAGATAATAAACATTTTCAGTTTTGCAGTCTATGGGGTCTCTGTCTCAATGACTCACTCTGCCATTCTAACATGAAGACAGCCATAGACAATAAAATAAGCAAGTGAACATGGATATGTTCCACTTAGTATAAAATCCATCCTTTGTTTGCAGGCTGTACAAAAACAGGCAGTGGGCTGGACATGACTGTAGGCCATGGGGCCAGCCCTCTGGTTAAGGTTTATAAGCCATGGGCATAAGTGGCAGAGAGTGAAGTATAAGACATTGGATATGAAAAGAATTGAGGATTTGAAGAGCTAGAAATTTGGATAAATCATCTACACAGATGTTAAACTCACCATGAACAATGACAGGAATTCTGTAGGATTAAGCCCTTGAAAGCAAGTGCTAAAATCTTTAATGAATACAGGGAGTGACCAGGTAAGTGGTAGGAGATACCTGTGAAAATGAACGTTGGTATAATGATGACATGTACTTTAAACATGTGCCATTTTTTTTCTTTTTATGGCAATGGGGGAATATTGATCTGGAAGCCACAATGGGAAGCAAGGAGGCTGCCAACCGTACTTACTCCTGGTGTTCCATGGGAAGGGGGAGAACAAACATTCTCCATGTCCAAGGCCTATGGGGAAGGTAGTGTCCTCGAGGCATAGCCTGGTTTCAAGGTAGCATGAAAGCTACAAGAACATTCAACGAACTTGAAGATGGAAGCTTCTTTGCAGGTGCCATCCTAGAAGGCACAAAGCAAGTGAAGGGGCAGCCCGCTGGGGGGTCGTGTGGCTAAGCGGCAATGTAGAGGCAAAGTGTGGAAAACTAGGAGTTCCTGTGTCTAAGGAAGAACGGTGCAAATATGATGAAGGTAGTCGGCGTGATTTTTTTGCAAGGAGAAATAATGCTGAATAATGGAGAATAATGGGTTCTAATTATAGTCTCCTTCTAAATACTGATCTCTTTGGCTGTTACGGGGTGAGACAGGCAGTATTTTAAAATGCGATAGGGAAAGAGAGGGGCTGTTTTATAGGATTGTGAGGATCTCTGCGGGGTCCTCCTAGCTCCTTCTGAGGAACCATGCATCCTTTATCATTGTCTTGCCAGTGTCCAGAACAATTACTAGCAGTCCATCTGGGTGTAATGAAGACAAATATACCAACAGCATTAATAAAAAGGCAGAATAAAAGAATGGTGTAAGAAAGGTACTGATGAAGCAATTGGGGAGTAAAAAAAAAATCATCAGATTAAGCAATCAAGAGAAAGGTTCAAGACGATAATGCCTTTGCCGTGGGCCTTGACAGGTGAGATTTTGACAGGGCGCCCCCAGCGGCTCTGACGCTGCTACCCCAGTGCCTGTGAGGGCGCTGCTGTGGTCGCTGGCCAGCTGAGCCTGACCAGCTGACAAGGATTGCTTCCAGGCATCCTGGTTATATCTGTGCATGCTCAAGGATGCAAAATGAAAAGGTTTGGTCGTTCCAAATTGCCGTGTGTTCTTTTTTTGACATCTCCTAAGAGATAAGGAGCTAGAAATGGCCAGATGAGTAAGAATAAATTGAAAAACCCAGATCATCTCATCTGTTGTCTGCTTTGAAAGGAAGCTGGGGCCTATTCGGAAAGGTATCCAGGGTGCAGCCAAAAAAAAAAAAAAAAAAAAAAAAANACCTGGAAAATTATTTCTATTATTTCTTCAAGGAAATAAGTATCATTTAAAAAAAAAAAAAGGCCTTCGCCTTCCAGACAAGTTTTGGTAAAATGTCGGTATTGCATAAAGCGCCATGTTCAGTCACCTCTTCAGAGGTACAATTTAGTCAGCAGAGAGCCTGAGGGCCCTTCTAGATCTAGAATGATTTCTTTGTGCTGTCAGAGCAGGAAAGTAATAACTCAATGCTTTCCATTTGGATTTGCTCCTTTAGTCTAGTTTTTAATAAAATTATAGCCATAGGCTATTTTTATAAAATTCCCAAGTTGGTACAAAATTACTTTAGCCTTAAGGGTTTTTTCTCGTACTTAGATTCACTTTACCTCAGGTTTTCTATCAGTCCAATATAATGTGTGATGGGACATATTCCCTCTTCACAGACCTGAACATAATTGAAGAAGGAGTTTGAAGTCCTCATATCAACCAGATATTTCACTTTGGAAGCCTTCATGGATAAGGGTTAATAATGCTTAAACCCACTCTCCTCTCCTTGGAAAAGTGTACAAGCCACCTCAAAGAAAAAATACATTTTCTCCATCAGTTTGTCTTTATCCTCAATATTATAGAAAAAAATCAGTTAACTGTTTCTGAGTAATAAATTACCCCAAAATATAGCTGCTTAAAATAGAAATATTCATTATCACCTAGTTTCTGAGGCTCAAGGATCTGAGAGGGTGAGGAACTTGGCTGGTTCTGGCGCAGGGTCTCTCGTGAGGTTCCAGGCCAACTTTCCGTAGGAGCCTCGGACAGCTGGCTCTGCCGAAGCTGGAGGATATACCTATGAGCTCATTCATGGGGTCCCTTACTGGCTGTCAGCTGGAGGCCCACATTCTTTGCCAAGTGGGTCATATATTTATGACATGGCAATGGCTTCCCTTAGAGCAAGTAATGAGGGAGAAAGAGAGAGAGAGAAAGAACCCAAGACAGAGGCCACCATGTATTGTAACCTCACCTTGAAAGTGGCCATACTGTCATCTCTGTCATATCCTATTGGTCACACAGACCAACACTGGCACAGTGTGGGGAGGGGACAGCAGAAGGATGTTAATACCCGGAGGTGGGGATCACTGGGAGATCGTCTTGGAGGCTGGCTATCACTAATATTAATTTAATTTTAATGTTATGTCATAAAAGAATCACACATTTTGGGAAAAACAAAAATGGAGATTTAGAGGAGATAATTTATTGCTTTACTACCTGGAGATCGTCACTGTTACCATGTGGATATATACATATCTTTCCAGAGATTTGCTGTGGGTAAGTTGATCACATGGTACATATAAAACAGGTTTTTCTGAATTAAAATCTCAAATTAATGAATTCCTTCCATTGTAGACATTGTTTCACTATATAATTTTTACTTTTGTCTATAAACGGGACTCCTTCCTTTGTGTATAAATTACTCACTTGTACTCATTTAGCGAATTTAGTTCCCAAACCTGAATTGCCGACCTCCTTCAAAAAAGGCCTGACCGTGATTGTGTGGACCTCAGGGTGCCGTGTGGGTGGGAGCACTCTCCCTCCTGTTAACGTCGAGCTGTTTTTCTGTTTGGCTGGAAACCCTCGGCCTAGCAACAAGTACAGGTGAGGCATTCTGGCCGCCAGCCTTGGGTTGGGGCGATTTGGGGGCAGAGCCTGGGAGAAAGGGCAAACCTGGGATTCGAAGGGCACAAATGGGATTCGAACTGATCTGCAAAGGCTGAAATGGGTCCACAACTGAGAGGAAGGCTGAAGCACAGGGAAGCGCC
This sequence comes from Ailuropoda melanoleuca, assembly GCF_002007445.2. Taxonomy (NCBI): domain Eukaryota; kingdom Metazoa; phylum Chordata; class Mammalia; order Carnivora; family Ursidae; genus Ailuropoda; species Ailuropoda melanoleuca. The sequence goes on along the minus strand of NC_048228.1, from coordinate 38,965,327 downwards.
TCCTTCCCACGGGGCAGAGCTAGTCCAGTCCTTGTGGTCTGCATACTGTTTCTCTGGAAGCTCTGAAAGCGGCTTCTCTGGGTGGCAGCCCCCAGGAGGCCAGGCAGGCGGCAGAGCAGCACTTGTTCTCTGCCTTTTCGGTTAAGCTCTAGCCAATCCCTGCTCTGTGGGGGCAAGGCTAGAGCTGAGGTTAGTGACCTTGAAGTCCTGGCGCAGATGCCATTTCCAATGGATATTTTATTTTGCCTTTTACTATTATTTTTTAAAAAAATATTTTTCCTCATAAAAGTAAAACTGCACTTTTTATAAGAGATACTAACCATTGAATTGGTACTAATAGCTAACTTTTACCGACACTGTTCTAAAAGTATTTTAAGTGTTTTATCTTTTTTTTTTTTAAAGATTTTATTTATTTATTCATTCGACAGAGATAGAGACAGCCAGCGAGAGAGGGAACACAAGCAGGGGGAGTGGGAGAGGAAGAAGCAGGCTCATAGTGGAAGAGCCTGACGTGGGGCTCGATCCCATAACGCTGGGATCACACCCTGAGCCGAAGGCAGGCGCTTAACTGCTGGGCCACCCAGGCGCCCCTTAAGTGTTTTATCTTATTTAATCCAGCCACCATGATGAATGTTATTATTATACCCTCACTACGACAGATGAAGAAAGTGTAGCACAGAGTATCAAGGAACTTGCCCGAATCACTAAGCTAGGAGTATCAGAGTCTGGCTCCCAAGGGAGCCCCCTTAACCACTGGGTGCTAATATTGCTTCCCAGTGGGTCCCAGGTACCCTGCTAAGCAATAAGCATATATTCTGTCATTTAAGCTTTAGAGGACACTATGAGATGGATATCATTGTCCACATTTTAGAGAGAGGGAAACTGAGGCACAGAGAAGTTAGTTACTTTGGCCAAGCTCCCATGACTGAAACAGACAGAGCTTACATTCAAACCAAAGTTCATCCAGGCTTCTTGTTCTGCTCATATCCTCATATTCCCAGAGTAAGCGAAGAAATCATTTTATGGTGAGCGGCAGATACATAGCAAGTACTTCACGTTAAGAAAAGAAATTCTATGTGAATTAAATAGGAAGAAAAAGTTGGAATGGTGCATGCCACCTGAATTTTAAACCCTTGGTTTAATTATGATACAATTTCTTAATTTTCCTTAAAGTTCACCTGCAGTCATTTTGGGTCTCAGATTTAAAAGCAGGCGTGTGTGTTCACAATTAGATGATGGAGAAGATGTGAACTGTGATTGTGACGTGGCAGAAGTTACTTCTTATGGGTTGTCTAGATTTATCAGCATAACTCAGTAAAGGGCGAAATGTAGATGTTTACCATTTGAGGCAGAATTTTCCACAGGCGTGCAAATGCACACACCTAAACATGGAAATACACGCCAAGGGGGCGCAGTCTTTGACTGGACTGGTATACAGAGAATAAATTCGCTGGCAAGTAAATCTAATTGTAAGTTCTAGGTTTACCTACAGATATTCAAGGAGAGGTTAGGCAGCGGGTAAAAAATACTGTTATTCCTTTATTTCCATATTGTATTCTTATAAGAAGACTTTAAAAGCTTTCACAGGTCTTCATTAATGAATGAAAGCAGTAGATTAAGGTTTTTGTGATGGCATATGATTTTATATTTTTGCTGAATGATGTATTTATGCTATCATACTTGAATATTATTATGTCTGATGTTTTGTAACATAAGAAAATCCTTGGAATGAACCCAAATCACAGGAAGGACTAGGGATTCATTCCATTTTCCGTTCTGCTTTTGGCTCAGGTCTTTCCGAACATGGAAATAAACAGCTTATCTGAAACAAAAACATTGACCTATCTTGGAACAGGTTTTGTGGTTGAATATTGCAGGTTCACACAATTTCCTTTCTGAAAGACAAGCATATACAACCAAGGGCAGGTTAATAAAGAAAAAGCACTTAAAATGTTATGTGTTTTTAAGTCAGTGCTTTGGTTTCCCATGGATAAACTACAATGAGGTCAAGTGTTCTAGGTCAGCCCTCATCGTCATTGTAGGTTGTAAAATGTTTTCTCCAGCATCTTTCTACTTTTTCCTCTTTTCTTTTTCTCTTCTGGGTTCCTGTCTTCTCTTCTCTTTGCACTCCACTATTACTCCCTAAACGCTATTACCCCCCAAATTCCTGCCCTCCTGGGGCCATGTGGTATATGTAATGACGGAGCATGGAACCTTAGAATCAATCCCTCTATCTTCAAGTTCCGACTCTGGACTCATTATTTTAGATGATTCACATGATTTCTCCAAGGTGCATTCCTTCTTTGCAAGCTGAGATGAGTAACAGTTAATTTACACAGTGGTCAGTCACGTAGTTTTGGAATGTTGATGAGGTCCAGAGCTGATGGCCGAAAAGGAACTCTTCAGGTGTCTCTGGAGCAAAAAGGTGATTTTATTAAAGCCCAGGGACAGGATCCGTGGGCAGAAAGAGCTGCTGCACTGGGGTAGTGAGGGGTGGCTGATTATATAGTTGGGAGTTGGGGGAGGTAAGGAAAAAGGGAGGTGTCCAAAAGGATTTTCATATGCTAAGACAGCATCCTGGAGGCCTGGCTATTGCCAAGTTAAGGCTGTTTTTCCTTCTAGTAAGGCATTAACATTAGGACAGTTGGGAGCTTCCTCGAGGAATGTTACATTCTGCCTATCTCAGGTCCTTGTCAATGGGCTGCAGGTCATAAAGAAATTTCATTTTGCTTACTTTCCCTTCTGCCTCCGTTTCCCACATCACTATAGAAGGGAGGGTGATGTTAGGGCTCCAGGAAATTGAGTTATGGTTCTCTGAAAGTTAGGTGATTGATAAGAATGCTTTTTCCTTGTAAAGCCTTGTAAATCACCTTCTAATTTGTAAATTGGTAAACTGATGGACTCATGTCCTGCAGGACTGTGGTCTCAGTCATTTGTTTTTTCCTTCCCTTAGCTTTAGGGCAGCCAGGAGTACCTGAGGAATGTCGCACAGATCTACCTTGGGGGGAGGGAGTTGCAGGGTGGCAGCTTGTGCTTTGTCCTCAGCTTGCCTTCTGCTCCCTCATCAGTCAGTATTCTCAAAAGGTGTGTATGAAATGCCTGACACAGGGATACCTGGGTGGCTCAGTCGATTAGACATCTGCTTTTGCTCAGGTCATGATCCCAGAGTCCTGGGATCAAGTCCTGCATTGGGTTCCTTGCTCAGTGGGGAGCCTGCTTCTCCCTCTGAGGGCCACTCCCCCTGCTTGTGTACTCTTTCTCTTGCTCTCTGACAAAGAAATAAATCTTAAAAAAAAAAAAAAGAAAAAAAAAAGAAATGCCTGATACATGGTAGCTCTGATTCTTATAATTTTTATTACCCAGGCTGGTCCTTAAAACTGCGTTCAAAATTATTTCTGTTCTGTTCGTTCCCTTATCAGCACTCCCATTTCCTCTGTGACTTCATGTCAGTTACTAAATAAGGAAAGGATTAGGCAGACTAATTTAAATATGAATTACTGATAACAATGTGTGATCAGATTAATGAACAGTGTGAACTTGATGGGACGAAGATATAAAGTTGTTAATCTTTTTCTTTTCAAAATCACTTCCTTCAACTATTCTCTGTAGAATTTCCATTTTTATTACATAGTGACGTCTTAGGAGAAACCCCCATAGCTTTATCATCTCTTTCAGTTATTAAACATCAGGCTGGGCCACTTTATATCCAACTTCAATCTTTCTCTTCCTGCCATCAGCAACAAGACTTTGGCTGAAAGGACTTGGAATTAGGAAGTGAAAAGGTCTGATCCAGGGACATTTCCCCATCCTTCGTTTTATGAAGCTCTTTTCTTCTGGCGTATTGAGGACAAAAAAGTGAGACGGGAGAAAGGAGTCAGTCAAATGACTCTTCCTTAATTGGGGTTGTTTTTTTTTTCTTTCTTGACTGTGACAGTTTCCTTGGTGATGACCTCTTAGTGAAAGACAACCAAAGGCAGATTCTCTCTGGAGGTGCATATGTGAATTCTTTGGGACACCCCACAGGAGCCTCCTTGCTATAGAGAAGATCTGCTGGGCCTTGAATTCTTCCATCCAGTGAATCCTTAAAAGGGTATAATTTCAGACAATAAGGTGGCTTAAGTTGGGGTTTGGGAGAGGTTTTGACACTATCTCCCAAATTATACCTTTTGGGCAGGCAATGTCTAACCTATGCATGCATTCCCGGATCTATCACTGTTTAAGAGAATTGTATTTTTTCTCTTTGTCTTCACTTACTTCAAAGAATGTGGTGGCAGAGGCAGGCATAGCATTGAAAAGCGAAGGAATTAAAATGGCTGTAGCAAAGGTGAGAAAATAGACAAGATTGGGAACCAACAGAAGCTAACACATTTTGTTCAGGCAAGCCAAAATCCTAGGGACTCTTAGCATTCCTAATCACATCTGCTCTGACAATGTGAATACTGCCTACAGAAGAGGATTTCCCTCTAGGGGCCTAGGCATACCCTCAGATTTTCCTTCCAAGAAGGTAATGCCCTGGCATTTTTATATTCCAGTCATGTAGCTGGCAAGTTTATTGGTGAGACTTCAGCTGAAATCATTACCTCTCCTAAAACAAATTGTGAGCCAAGATTCACTACAAGAAAGCTATTAAGAGAAAGTGTAATTGTACTACAATATAGAACTCAAAGTATTCCACTTGCTTGTTTGGTCCCTAATGAGAAATAAAGTTCAAGTTTCTTTTGTACAGAGTAGAAATCCATAGTATTATTCTTATTTTTTAAATAAAGAGCCAATATGCCTTACTCAGAAAAGAGGTTACAACTCCATCATGACAAGGGTAAGAGCAATCTTCCTTTCATTAACTAACAGAAGTGAAAGATCATTTTGTTTACTGAACGTTATGTGGCGGGACCCACACCATAAGGAAATGGAAACACTTTCTTTAAGCCATTTTTACAAACTTAAGGGTGAACAATTCCTTTGAAAGTTACTTATCAAATGTGGTTAGAACTTATGACCTCCCTCTGGGTCAATACAACTGTTACACTTAGGGTCAGCAAGCCCTTTACCTACTAATCACATTTTCACTTAGAAGATGAATCTCATTTTGATAAACAAAGTCTTGCTTCATGTCAGGAAGCTTGACCTTTCCTTTCTCTGTTTCCTGCTTAAACTGGCAAATTTCCCTCTGTCCATACTTTACTCAAATGCCCTTTGCCCTCCATATTTTTTTTTTCCATCAGCCATTCTCTCCCAGTTTCTTTCCTGAGATTCATGAAATATTTGTCCAGCTGTTTTTAATAACAGCCTTAAGAATAGACACAAGTTGTTTAAATGTGCACCTGCTCCTAATAAGAGAGTGTCTGGGCTCATTGTGCACGCAGTCCTTGCAGCCATATCTCCCCACGGCATAGACGTTATGTTTCTTTCATACACGCTCTGCATTTCACTCTTTCACTTCTGACCACGTTTAATGAGTATCAGATATTTAATTAGTAAAGCTATACATTCAAATCTAATTTCTGACTTTTTGTATTAACAAAACATAAAAATAGAGCTTTATACAAAATAATGCAGTCCACGAAAGGTAGAAAAATATCATTTAGTGAAAATCATACAAGCTCTGAAATCCATATATGTATTCTAAACAATAAAACACAACCTGGGTTTTTGGTTTTTGTTTTGTTTTTGATTTTAGGGAAGCTTACACTAACTCCAAAAGAGAGAATCGTAAGAATGAATTTTAATACTGCTTTTCAAAAGTACTTGAAGATTCTGAACGGAAAGAATTCTCTAGGAATATCATATAATTTTAAAATATAAAAATACAGTCTATCACATTCACTGGAGGTGTAGTGAATACACGTTTTGGCTGGAGGTTGAATGTTCAAATGTTAAAACCAACAGTTGGCCAAGGTGGATATCATAATATAGAAAGAACGTGTCAAATGCAAAAATAAATCTGAAATGTTATTAGATAAAGTTTAGCTATTGAGATTTTGTTATAATTTTAGTAATTGTATTTTGAGGCCTGATATTTTAGAGCAGAAATATTTTTTCAGCATTGGCGGCTGGTAGGTTGCTCTTATGATAATTCCATTGCCTGTGAGTGAGGCTAGATAGACATTCATTTTCAAGTGAGGTTAGTGGAGGAGCACCTTCTTTTGCTTGGCTCCTACAATCCAGGGTATAGCTGATTAACAATGTGACCAAGTTCTTAACACCCCCCGGCATACCCCCACCCAAGTGTGAGTAACTTTACCACCTCTTTAGCTTTTGGACTAGAGTGATGGTAAGGTGATACTAGTGCTGTAGCCCCACAAACCTGAAGCTCTTGTATCAACCTGAAGAAGATGCTTCCTGAATATTTTCAGAAGCAGTCTTGCAATTGTGAATCTCACTTATATTTTTATATCCAATATTTTCACAGGCATTTTCTGCTTCACAAAATTTCTTGAGAAAAATTTGTCCTTAAGCCTGGGATTAGAACTTTGGCAATAGAAAAATGTGAGTGGCTTTCAGGATAATAAAATTGTTCTTGAATTTCTATCTGCCACTCAGATTTCTAGCTGTCTCTCATTGGCAAGTATTCCTGGAGAGGAATGATGGAATGGTTGGAGGGTCTGTGGATCACATAGCATGGAAGAAATACTCACACCTCATGATATACTGGTTTGCTTTCTTCAACAGGTGTCAGCAGAGGAAAGCTTTGAAGGCAACCATTAGTTGTCAGTATATCTGCAAAGTATAAATGAGGCTTGCTTTCTTTGTTCAAGCAGCCTTTGAACATGTGATGATTTTAATTCTGTCTTGGTTGAACATCTTATATAAGTGCGAGATAAGGCAGTTTAAAATATCTCGGTAACAGTGCAGCCCGGTTTAGATGAGGTAGATTTTCATTGCAATTTTACATTTTATAGTGATTACTGATATTTAAATTAAATATTCAGATGTTCATAATAAATGCAAGTAGATAGAGGATAGATAGACATTTGATAAAGCAAGTATAATAAAATGTAAATGGTAGAAGCTAGGTGGTAGATACATGGTGTCACTGTAATGTTTTTTTCAATCTTTCTAAATGTTTGACAATATTCATAGGTAGGAAAAATAATAATTCCTTTTTTTTTTAAGATTTTATTTTTTTGTCAGAGAGAGAGCAAGCAGGTGGAGAAGCAGGCAGAGGGAGAAGCAGGCTCCCTGCTGAGCAAGGAGCCCGATGAGGGGCTCAATCCCAGGACACTGAGATCATGACCTGAGCCGAAGGCAGACACTTAACCACCTGAGTCACCCAGGCATCCTGGAAAAATAATAATTCTAAAGCAACACGCCTTATATCATAGGTCAGGATCTCTGGGGAAAGATCAGGGAGGAGGTGTAAGCTTTGGTAAAGGCAGCTTCCTTTGTGAGAGGCAACTCATGGGGAAGGACTCAGCAGTGAACCTCATTGGTTCATTCTCCTGGCTTCAGGAAGAATGAATGCCTTTAATGCATTACATTGTCCATTGCATCCTATTCATATCATTAATGATGTTAAATGACTATGCATGGAGGTTTCATACATAGTCATCTAACCATTGATCACACATGAGTTCATATTCAGCTGAAGCCAAAAAGTAACACCATATTTTGCTGGTACCCATTCGAAAACCAAACTTTGGTACCGTCTATACACACTGGCATTTGAAAAGATCATTTTTTTTTTCCCGCAGAAAATCAACCTGTGAATTAAAAATGAACAAACAAAACACAACTTAGTACAAGTTAACAAGAATGTGTTTTAAGTGACTTGAGAGCTACTATTGCTTCTTATAGAAACTGCTATGTCCACTGTGAAAATCTCCATGTTATTTTTTCCCTTCATAATTGAGTCACCTCATTACACAAACGTCCAATTAAATGTAGACATATCAGTGTTCATCATATAACTTTACCAACAAAGAAGATACCATTAAATACATTTATTTAGCATGATGATTGCCATTCTTATATGCTCATGTCTTGCATATCAGAAATTGGTCATATTCTTTAAATACATGTATTGTACTCAGCAAATCTGCGAGGTAAGTATTATTATTCATTGAGACATACAGAAAATTGAGGATTAAAGAGATTGGCAATTTTTCTGTTTCTTCTTTTTCTCATAACATGCAAATTCTGGTGGTCATGGAACATGGACAGAGGTGAGGAATGTGCCATGGTTGGTAGTTACATCATTGTGTGTGAGAGTAGAGGTCATAACTCATAGCTCATCATTATGACAATCATGTTTTGACTATAGTGGTCACAAGGATGAGTTTTTCTTCCTCCCTCCTTCCCTCCCTCCCTTTCTTCCTTTTAGAGTAAAAAACATATGACATGAGCTTTACCATCTTACCAAAACTTCAACGTATACATCACCACATCGTTAATTATAAGAACGATGTTGCCCAGCAGATCTCCAGGACTTTCTCATTTTGCATAACTGAAACTTTATACACATTGAACAGCAAATATCCATTTCTCCCTGCTCCCAGCTCTTGGCAACCACCATTCTACCTTCTGCTTCAATGAGTTTAACTTCTTTAGATACCTCATATAAGTGAAATCATGCAGTACTTGTCTGCTGTGACTGGCTTAGTTCACTTAACATAACGTCCTCAAGATCCATTCATCTTAGGGGTGCCTGGCTGGCTCGGTCGGTTAAGTGGCTGCCTTCAGGTCCCTACCTTCAGGACCCTGGGATCAAGCCCTACATTGGGCTCCCTGCTCAGCTGGGGGGTCTGCCTCTCCCTCTTCCCCTCCTCCTTTCTCTCTCTCCCTCTCAAATAAATAAAAATCTTTAAGATTCATTCATCTTATAGCAAATAGGACAGGAATTCCTTCTTTTATGACTAAACAATACTCCATTGTATGTATATATCACATTTTGTTTATCCGTTCATCTACAAATAGACATTTAGGTCACTTCCACATCTTGGTTACTGGGAACAATGCTACAGTGATTATGGTCGTGCAGAGAGCAATTCTTTTTTTTTTTTTTCCTTCAGTTCTTCTGGATAAATAACCACAAATGGAATTGTTGGATCATGTGGTAGTTCTGTTTTTAATATTTTGAGCACCTTCCATAGTGTTTTCTGTGGCAGCTGTACCATTTTACATTCCTACTAACATTTCACAAGAGTTCTAATTTCTCCACAGGGATGTTTTCTTACAACTTTGTTGTGTTGACTTCAAAGTGGTTCAGTGGATTCAGACATTGATTGGGTGGTATCATTGCTAGGGGCCTGGTCATCCATCCTAATGTCTGGCTGTCCCAAAAATCTCCAGGTAAAAGAAAATGATGGCTTTCCTTTGCTCTGTACCAGAGTATATTTTAAGGAGCCATGGAATTATAATCACTAGTCAAAGAATCACTGACAGGAAGTTCAAATGTTGTAGTGATCTGTTAATGATTTTTTTTGTTTCTATCATAGAAAAGCAAAGGACAAACCATGAATTTAGATATGGTATCTTAAAATAAAAAGATGTATGTGTTGGGCAAGTCTGTTAAAATTGTTGCTAATAGCAGAAAAGGATATTTGGTACTCCTGATGAGACTGTCAACTGGGACTTCCATCAAAATTAAGAGGTATTTTTTGAGCACAAAACAGCCCCAGGCACCATTTAAATCACTGTGGAGTGGTGTGACTGAGACGTCAGTGAATTCTGAAAGAGCACATGTTATTTCTTCCTTTTGTGATTGAGTCACTGCCTAACAGAACAGTCCAATTAAACAAGCTGATGTCCCGGGTGTTACTTTTGTCTGGGAATCACATTTGGGAAATAAGTACAGGGTCATCGCTAATGAACATCACCTACCATACCGTGCGCGCTGTAAGATCCTTCTATCAGTGATACTGACATTTCACGCCTGGGATATCACAGTACTGGTGACAGTGTGGAAACAGGATGCTAGAACTCAAGAGCCTAAGTCAGCTGATGCACTGATAATTGCCAATTGAAATGTAGTCCTGACTTGTTGATAAAAAAAAGATTGCCCCAGGCATAATGGAATTACCTTGGACCTTCTTCTACCTTTCTTGGAAGGAAAATGCTAATACAAGCATACAACATCTCTCTTTATGTGCAAGTTATTCTTAATCGGAAATTGGAGTAAAGGAAAAGCTATTTGAAATGAAGTGAATTCTGAAGCCTGAGGATGAGAATTTCTGACCCATGGCTGTAATTTGGGACTGTAGAAAAAGATAACGAGAAGGGACAACAAGGAGCTGAGTTTCGCTGCTTAGAATGAATGCTCAGACTGAATGAAGCCTGGGGTAAGCCTGAAGAGCTGACAATAGCCAGGAAAGGTCAGACAACAGAAAAATGAAAGAGTAATCATGTGAGGAACTGTTTTTAACAGCTTCACTATAATCAAGAGAGGGGGTTGAAGGTCCACAAGCAACACAGAGCTACCCATTACACACGTGAACGGTGATTATAGGGTTCAAGTTTGTTTAAGACACCTCAGAGACGAGGGAGCAAGGGTAGAAATTCTGTAATGGAAACTGTTCTATTGCTCATTTCAGTGCTGGCCTGATAAATATTGGGTTCATTGATAGAGAATTTTCCTCCTTGCTATTGGGAAAATGTAATTAAAAATAAGATCTCCCAGCCTGTACAACCTTTCCACAGAGGTAGCAAAGACAACAGTTGTATTATGGAGGAAACATGAAAATATGATGCACGTCACAGGCAACCCGCTGAGAGATTGCGAAGACAGAAATCTCACCCTTTTATAGAGTTAAGCAGATACAACCCATTACATACACATTCTCAAGATAAACAATAACTAATCCTCGGCATAGAGGACTGGGCAGCACCATTTATCACACAGTTAATTCTAGATTCATCTCATAATTGGGGTGATCTTACTGTGGTAGCTAATTGGCTTTATTCCAGAGGAAAAATACACTTCTCATGTCTTTATGGTAGGAGGTGGTTTTGCAACTTGGTGCAAGGCCACTGAGGTTAGACTCCGACCCTCCCACAGAAATTGGGTGATGTTCTTAGATCCTTGAGAAAGACATCCTAAGGTTGTAAAGCTGGCAAAAGCCCTGTCTATTTTCCAGATTTATACACATTTCAAAGAGAGGGGAAAGCATATACGATTATAAATTTTCTAAAGTAAATCCTCTAAGAAAAGGAAGTGCAAGTAAGTCTGTTACATTATTTTTAACAGGGAGAATTAGCCTGTTATTTTTAATTTGTACTTCTTACATTATTCATGAGTAACATTTCTGGCAAACTCCATCCTCTAGCACAATAGCTCTTGATATTTCCAAGCATTATGACTCCTTCTTAACATAAAAAAAAAAAATCCATGCACCATTTCTCTGTGATAATAGTTGCAGACTTAGTACCCACTTTTTGAGAAAATACATACTAATCAAACACTAGTCTGAATACAGATACTCTTTTAGATCAGTTTGTATGTGATTACTCTAGATATTATCTACATCTACTTAGAACTAGTAGTATTTATATATGCAAACCATAATGGTCTTTAGCTAAGTTATATTCCTTTAGTATGTATGTATGGATGGATGGATGGATGGATGGATGGATGGATTATGTAAGTAAGTAAGTAAGTAAGTAAGTAAGTAAGTAATCTCTACACCCAACGTGCACAACCCCAGAATCAAGAGCTGTGTGGTCTTCTGACTGACCAGCCAGGCGCCCCAAACTGTATTCCTTTAAATAACACTTCCCATTCCATCATTGGCTCAAAATATGGAAAACACTAGTATTAACTGAAATAACCTCTGATCATCTGAAATTATTGCTAAAAAATCACCTGGGTGCTGACATTATTGAGGATCAACATCAAATTGCATTTCTAACTCAATTCCTTGATTAACAAGGAATGAGCCTCGAGACACCATTTAGCAATTCCTGATTCTAATTCACACAGAATCTGGCAGATCTGATTATTTGAAGTCTCAGACTGTTACTCTATGGAATCCCTCAAGGTTGTGTTAGAGAGGACTGAGTGAAAAAGCAAGAGGTGGGAGGTATCTCTGGGGCAAGGTGCTGTCAGGTTGTATCCACTCAGTGCTGGCTGCCCCCGAATGGCTGGAGTGAAAGGTGAGTGGCCAGGAAGATGCGAGGGAGAGTCTAAGAGCTGCTTGACTCTGTTCCTAGTTTGCAATACAGAATTACACTCATTAAGTTCAGCCCATCGCAAAGTTTGTAGGGTGATATCTGACAACTCCTAAAAAAGACATAATAGCAGAGTGTTAACGAAACAAATTATTGTATCCTGAGGCTTTCATCCTATATGTATGGCATGAGTGAGCGATCTCATTCCAGCGCCCCATCTGGAAGATTTGCTTTTTATTCACATGAGATGGTTTAGTTGGAAAACGATCCCAGGGAAAAAGTCTAAGGGACTGGAGATAGTACAACAGAGAAAGAAAAAAGGCCAGTGTGAAAGTACAGTATACATACATTACTGACATTGGTTCTTGGAGTTTGCTTCTGCCACAGAGTT
>NC_048228.1:38619382-38652828 GCF_002007445.2 Ailuropoda melanoleuca | reverse complement strand
ACCCACCCCACCAGCCACCCCCGCCGCCAGCTATCCACTCTGAGCAGGCGCCTGTGCACAGCCGGGATCGGTCTCCTGACTCGCGCCCGCCACCCGAGGGGGCGTTCTCCGCGCGCGTGAATTCGCTACCCAGCCGGCGCCCGCACCTGTTAACCCCTTACCACCTGTTGACTTGCCCTCCCCGCACTTCCACTTAATGGTCTACCAAACACAGCTTGCTTACTTCACCGAGAAAACGAGAGGACGGACTGGGGGCTTTAAGGTAAAAGAGAAATAGAAGTTGGCAGCTCACGCTCCATCGAGCATCCTCGCGTTTCCCAGGGGAAAAGCGTATCCCAGAGAAGCAGCGTAACCTCTCAGCCTTTGGGGACGAGCAGAACGGAATGTCGGATGCCAGAGGAAAGCCAGGTTAACTTACTTTCCTCAAGCTCGCTGACGAGATAAGCACCCACCTCTGAGAGACTCGACACAGCGGGTCCTTATTGCAGCAACAACCTCCCTCCCAGAAGTCCACGACTCCTCTCCTCCCGTTTTTCCTCCAGTATTGCCAAAGCTGCCCGTTTAGATCCATAGGTACTTACCTGGGACCCCTCTGGTCCTCACAACTACAATTCCTCTCAACCACCCCCTTATAAAAAATTTTTTTAAAACAATTCCCAATTATTATTTAAATGGAAAGAGGGAGAATAAGAAGCGCACAGGAAGGGAGGAGGCGGCACCACGAGAGGGATGGTCCCCAGAGGAGGCTGCTGTCAGCACAACCGGGTGATGAGAGGCTGGGGGAGTGGGAGGCAAACCCACGAACCTGTCGTCGAATTGCCACTCCCCGTCCCCCACACAATTGGATCCGAGAGAAAGAGACAGAGGGTCGGAAGGGAAGGCAGGGAGAGAGCGCGAAGGATGCTAAGGGCCAGGCTCGGTCCTCGGGTCAGCTCTAAAGCCAGCACACACCTCGCCCCACGCTGCCGCGCTCGGTCTCTCACCCCCTCTCTCGGGTCCCCTTCTCGTTGTCGTGGTCTTCCTCCTCTTCCTCTTTCTCCTCCTCCTTCTCCTCCGCTCACCGCCCCCGCAGCTGATTTGTCAGCGCCTCTCCCCGCCCCTCTCCCGGCGCTCGCTGCTTTCCCAGCCGCGTGCACTTCACTCCTCTACTCGGATGGGGATGGGGGCGGGCGGCTGCACCTCCAACTCCAGCAGCCAGCCTGGGCTTGGGGAGCGGGGAGGTGGGGATATTATGCGCTTCCCCTCAAGTTCAAAATCAAGGGGATTCTTGTGGCGATCTGGAGCTGTTAGGCTTAGGCTGATGTTTCTCCCTCTTTCCCATCCCCCTCCTTCACTGTCTCCGCCCTCCCCTCTGGTTCCTCACGGGACCCCCTTGTCGGAGCCACCCTAGTGGAGTGGAGGTCTGAGGGATCGACCACCAAAGACAGAGCCTTCCTCTTGGGAGGCTACTGAAGGAGGCAGGCAGCTCAGGAAGGATGCTCAACCAGTACTACCAAGAGCACGTTTCCCTCGGATCGCTGAAATTTTGATTAACGGTGGTCGGACACAATGTTAAGGATGTTTTTGTTCAAATAATACTCAGATTTTCGTTTGCTCTTAACCTCTTAACCTCGGATGAGCCCGAAAGGGTCCCGCAGATGGAGAGGAGACTAGTAAGGAAGAGTTACAGGTTGAGGCAGGAGGAGCCTCTTCCAATCCTCTTCCCACCCCACTATCACCATTTTCTTGTCCACCAATCAGCTGCTGCCAGACGCCGATTTTTCCCATCAGTGGAACACGGAATAAATATTCTCCAGCCGTCGATACCAAGCGGTCTTAAGGTTTTTCGTTCTCGAAATGGAATTTACTTTCCACACTCAACTGCCTGATAGAGGAGACGAATCCAGCGTGAACCATCACATCTAATTTCTTCGTCCCTTCTACACACTACTCACCTTTCTCATTTGATTCGCGTTGCCCTCGGAGCTGACACCCCGTACATCCCTTCCCACACACAGACACGCAGCCATACGCGCGGGCTTGAAGAAAATTTTTGCATTGCCTAACACATTTCACCTCTTTCAGAGCTGGAGGGAAAACAGCTGTTCCTGGATCACACCAGAATGGAGAACCAAGCTCCTCCCTCTAACAGAATGCATTTGCTGTTTTTGCCTGAATTGGGAGGATGATTTTAGCACTGGAAGGGAAAAACAAGTCTTTGCTATATGTTTTTTGTTTTGTTTTATGGGTTTTTTTTGTAGAAAAAAATGCTTGCTATAACTCCTTTCGGTTCTGAAATCCGAGTAAAATACAATTTAAATCTACAAAACAACCCTCTGAAACCAAAACCAAAAACCAAAAATCAAAACAAAAACAAAACAGGAAACAGGGAACCAGAATATATGTGTGTATACACACACACACACACACACACACACATACACTGCTTAAACAAGTCCTTGCACTATTGGTCTGCCCTTTGTAAAAGCAGCCTTTTCAAATGCTCATATTTTGTTTCCTTGGGATCAGAAAAAGGTTAAACTTAAGAGCTGGTTTGTTGTCTGGCTTGGAGACTTTGAACAAGTTATGTCCTCTGTTCACAGTTTTCTTTTGTAAATGAGATGAATTTAGATGAACCCTCTCTTTTCAACTTTTTGCTATGAAAAATGTTTAGCACAAACAAAAGCTGAAAGAATGAAGGACTCCATGTGAATATCACCCAGCTGGCACCATTTTTTAATATATGGCTAATCATGTTTCATTTATATGCTCACCCACTCTCCATTTTTTATCACCACCCTTCATGTTTTACTAAATCCCAAGAATTACATATATCCTTTCATCTGTAAATATTTCAGCCTGTATGCATAAAATATAAGAACTGTTTAAAATAACCACAATAACACTTAGATGGTCTTTTAAAAGTTGAAGTGTAGGGGCACCTGGGCGGCACAGCAGTTAAGCGTCTGCCTTCGGCTCATGGTGTGATCCCAGCGTTCTGGGATCGAGCCCCACATCAGGCTCTTCTGCTACGACCTGCTTCTTCCTTTCCCATTCTCCCTGCTTGTGTTCCCTCTCTCGCTGGCTGTCTCTATCTCTGTCAAATAAATAAATAAAATCTTTTAAAAAAATAAAAAAATAAAAATTGAAGTATAATATACATATAGTGAAATCATCGATCTTAAGTATTCCTTTAAATTAGTTTTGAAAAATATATGCATTAGTGTAACACACACCATTTTGAAAACAGAGCATTTCATCACCCCAGAAAATTCTCTTTTGCTCTTTTTAGTTGTACATATTTCAGAATTGCACAAAAATGAAACCAGTATGAATTTTCCCCTTTCACTCAACATATTTGTGAAGTTCATTTACATTGTAACATGTTGCAGTAGTTTGTTTCTTTTTAATACTTTTGCTTTTTTTCCTTTTATTACCACAATAGTATATCTTTTCCACTGTGATCTATCACTTCAAGTTACCTTGATAGACTATTGACAATATTTAATGTATCAGATGGCATATTTATAATTTAACAGGAACCTCCTTGAAACCTAGTGTTTAAATCAAAGGGGCGTATTCTTAGGTCCCATGACAGACCAATGAGAGAATTATTTTGGAGTGGTTGTTACATTTTTGTGCTTCTTACAACATAGCACGATACCGTAACACCTTTATATGATACTTTATGCTCCACAAAAGACTAATGTACTGTAATATAATCACAACAAGTGGGTAAATTAAGTTTTATTATGTACCTTTTATAGTCAGGGAATCCGAAGCTCAAAGAATTTTAGTGAAAGGCTGAAGTTGCCTAGCTTTTAAGTGGCAGAGCTGAGATACTCCAGCAGGAACTATTCCAAAAGGCACAATTGTCTCCTGAGTTGTGAGTTTCTCTTAAAACCTTACAGACTGGTTGTGGTGCAGAGTGGGAGGAAGAGGGTGAGACCCAGTTCTGTTAGAAATAGCCTTTGGATTTAGATTTGACTGTAGAAATCAAGAAGAACTTCAGATATTATAAAACAGAGCATTCATATTTGGAATTTTGCCTTTTCTATGTTGATAATTCTTAATAGGAGAAGACTATTCCTTATCACCCATAAAAAGAGAGAGAGAGAGAGAGAAGAAAGAAAAAGAGAAAGAAAATTATAAGCCATTTTTTGGTCATTTAGAGTTACAGTTGTAATTCTATATTCTACTCCTCCTTTCTCCCCTCAAAGTGTCTTGGACACAGTGAGCATTCAATAAACTTTTAATTACTAGTGATATCAAGAGTGACATTGCTTACATTCTACTTATAGTCTCAGCTCTGTATTCTTAAGGAAATGGAATTACTCTAAGGACAAAAAAAAGAAACTGGAAGTTAATAAAGATTTTTTTTTATTATCATCATTGATTGACTGCATAGCCTTAAGTAAAATTTTAACTGTGTAAATATAACTTGAAAATTTAAACTTGAAAAAAATTTGACTCATTGAATGACCTGTACTCATAAAGAATATGGAAGAATAACCTATTGGGAGACATTGCTGATGTGCACATTTTGTTAATAACTACTACATATGTGTTTGATTTTCTCTTTGATAAATGTAATCTAAATACTTAGCTATTCTTCAATAAGATTGTTTTATCTGAATTTAATACAGTATTTTAGCTAGAGATTAACATTCTATGAGCTGAATGGTTAACCTAGACTCTTTGTCTTCCCCTTACAACAACTAATTTTCTAAGTGTGCCATGTGGTAAGCTTGTGCTGAAAAGTGGAATAGCATGAAAAATAAGGATGCTTCTTGTGACCAAGTATTAAACAGTGGATAGGAATTGATTTAATATGTTTAAGTGAGAAAAATACAATCTTTACTATCTTTGGGTAATATTCCAGATTTGTTGTGAACACAAGGGGTAATGTAATGTTGATTCTTGGGCCACCTGTATCTTATTCTCTATCTGTACCTTTCTCTCATTTTCTGCAGATGTATGAAAAGCATGGGGTAGTGACATCTTGGCGGGCTTCCCTTGTAATTTCATAGTGACCACACAAGGGAAAGCCTAATGGATACGGTTTGAATGATAATTGTGTACGATTTTTAAAAGAGGTTGTGCTCGAGACAGGACAGTAGAGTTACTCCAAAAAGATATGAAGAACAATGAAGAGGGAGTATAGTGTCCAGAGGAGATTCTCTAATTTGACCCCATGAACAACTTCATATTTTTTCTACAATACCACAGGCAGCAAAAAATAATGGACATTTATTGTATCACAATGTAACTTATCATATCGACTAATATTGTAGTATATCCTCAAAAATGTGGAATGATTGTAAATCATGACCGCAAGAAAATACCATGTGAAACAGGTAAAATTCAATTGCAAATCATTTTAAATGTCCCTGTGGTTTTTGTGGTGCTAAGAATACAAAGACCCACACGATTCTAAGATTAAGACTTTAAAGCCGGTTAGAAAAGATATCTAAATATTTTAGGATTTTAAAAGTTCAAATACTTTTGCATTAGAAGAAAAAAACCCCATATTTATGAGCTCAAGAAATGCACTAATTCCTGGTAAGCCTGGCAGATTTCTGAGAATAGGGGTACCAGGTAGAAATTAAACACAGGGACTTAGCAAATTTCTACTACTTAGTAGCAGTGACTGAGAGCAAGTATCCAACCTCTCTAATCTCAAATTTTCTATGAAATGAGGATGTCATCTCACTTGTGTGATCATTATAAGGAATAAATAACCTGGTTCTTAGCAAAGAACTAAGCACAATGGCATCTCTCAGGATAAGTAGGCGTTATAATTACCTAGTCCCCCTGTTTTAGGGTGTCTTTGGAAACACTTTCGCATTAGAGCAGTTTGAACCTTATTCCCAGCCCTCCCCAACCTCCTGTCACACTCACAACATATCTGAGATATTTGGTGACTCCTATCAATAGCTTTGGCTTATTATGGTAAATAAAACATTTCCAACCAGGTATGGAAGTTGTGGGAAGACAGAGAGGGGGAAGACAAGGAGGATGGATAGGGATCATTAATTAAAAACCTGATAATATCACTTTTCTCTCTTTAGGGTATGGATTACAATAACAGCATCACTCATAGCAATTTGCTTCAGCTGGTTGAAGAAATAATAGTGATTGTGATAGAATTAATGTTTACTATCTTTATTGGCAGTTTTGCCTTCTTGAAACCTGGTTTCTTTAAAGACGTGGTGGCAGAGCTCTGTATGAATTATGTTGATTTGCCATGGGAGAAAAATAAAATGACACCACAAATGGTTTCCAAATTTGCCAGACTCATTGAGACAGCAGCTCTGAAAGGCTTCAGAATGAATATCCAGTTGAGAGATAAATTCAGCCGCTAATGTTCCAGGTGAGTGAAAAATGGACAGACTGACAAGAGAGTGACAGATCTACTTTTACAGGATTTGGGTTCAGAGGGGAGAAAATAAATGGATGAAAAAATATTTCAGGAGAAATTATAATGTTTTATGTAGTGTTTTGAACTGAAGTTATAATGCCTTTGTAAACAGAAATCAGAGCAAATTAATAAAATGAGCCTGCTTTTCTTATAACATCAAAATTGTCCAAGCATCTAATATGTTTCCCTCTGTAGATAATTTGACAGTATTAAGTGGTATTTAAGAAATTTTCTTCAATGGTAAATAAAAAATAATACTTTGAAAGCTTGTTATTCTACCTAAAATTGGAAATTTACATTATTAAAAAATTAAGAAAAGGAAATTATTCAGAGAAGAAATTCTTCCTTCCTTCCTTCCTTTCTTTCTTCCTTTCTTTCGTTTTTAAAGTAAGCTCCACACCCAGGGTAGAGCCCAACACTGGACTTGAACTCACAACCCTGAGATCAAGTCCTGAGCTGAGATCAAGAGTCAGATGCTTAATTGACTGAGCCACCCAGGTGCCCCATGAAGAAATTATTTCTTAATTGCTGCTTGATAAACAGATTAGCATTAAAACATAACCACACCAATAAATATGTATTTGTAAAATCATTTTTTACTAGAAAAGTTTTATAAACAATCTTCTATTTAAAATTAATTTTAATTTTTTAATTTTTATAAATATCACTTGAGTTCAATTTCTCTTCGACTATATTCCCAAAAAGGAGACAAGAGCTTGTCTATATTTTCAGCCTAATAATTGTTCATATATATTTACGTATTATGAATGAGCTCCTTCTCTGGTGAGCAATGATTGCTCTTTAAGTCTCACAGATTCTTTTCTGAGTCAATTTCTGTTTAATTCCCCTTCACTTTCCTCATTAAAATATTAGACTAAAAGCTGCTTTTTGTTTCTGTTTTGTTTTTATTTCCAGATAGGAAGAAATTTCAAGTAATCAGGTTGTCACAAGGAAAGATTTTTTTTTTTTGATAGCAGTGGATATTAAACACGAGAATGGTTAAAAAATAAAGCTGTATATTCTTATTTCACATTATCAAAATGTACAGGGCAGAAATAAATCTGCTTAAATATGTAAATCTTCAATTTCTACAGGAAATCTAACTAAAAGTTTCACAAATCTGTCTTCAAATTCATGTATAACAAAAAAGTAACAAACATCTTCACATAATGAAATCATCACATAAAAAATTCTCAATGACATTACTGAAATGTGTGCAGCTGACTCTCAAGTAAGGAAGTAGTATATACCTACAAGATCATTAAAATATAGACAAAGGAATATAATGCAGACACACATTCACATAATGTCGGTGTTATGTAAAGAAAGAATAGCAGTGAAATGATTTGCCAAGTATTTTCGGATGCAAAAGCAACCCATGTTTAATGGCTTAATTTATCTCTTTGTGTCTATAAAGACAATCAATTAAATGAGAATTCAATCCCCTTAATCATCTTGGATTATGATCTTAACCTGTAGGGAACATTTAAATGGCTAAAATAACACTCTCACACATGTTAAAAATCAAAGCGGATTTCCATGACAGGACTGACTGAAAAGACATATAAATATAAAGCACTTACATTTTTTGTTTTTATATAAATAATACATGCACATTAGAAATACATGCATACAAGAAAAAGGAAAAACAAGTATCAGTGTGTCTAGCAACATGAAATAACCTGTCGACTCTCCTATTAAGAATTACCTATTCTGAAAAGATCACTTAAAAATATGTAAAAGCATTCACTATCTTTGAGCAATTTCACTTAAATACATTGTTTTTTTCTAAAGATTTTATTTATTTTTTGTGAGGGGGGGAGAGAGAACGAGCAGGTGAGGGAGGGGCAGAGGGAGAAGCAGACCCTTCATTGAGCAGGGAGACTGATGTGGGGCAGAGAGAGAAAGAGAGAGAGCACAAGCAGGCAGAGCAGCAGGCAGAGGAAGAGGGAGAAGCAGGCTTCCTGCTCTGGGAGCCTGATGTGGGACTAGATCCCGACCTGAGCTGAAGGCAGACACTTAAATGACTTAGCCACCCAGGTGCCGAAGCAATTTCACTCTAGAGGTATAGACTAAGAAAATAATGTCATATACTCCAAGAAAGGCATCTATGGTGCTTTATACAATTGTAAGAATACTGCATTTTCCATAAAAAGTTTTTAGCAATGCAATTTTCCAAGTTAAGTTTCTTTTTTCTCTTTATTAAGATTTTTCATTTATTTATTTGACAGAGAGAGACAGCCAACGAGAGAGGGAACACAAGCAGGGGGAGTGGGAGAGGAAGAAGCAGGCTCGCAGCAGAGGAGCCTGATGTGGGGCTCGATCCCAGAACGCTGGGATCACGCCCTGAGCTGAGGGCAGATGCTTAAAGACTGAGCCACCCAGGCACCCCATCAAGTTAAGTTTCTGATTAGGTATTTCTCTAGGACCACTTACTCTTTATGTGACATGTGACATAACTAGTAAATGATGAAGTCTGTTGTCTCCATCTTCTTTCTTCTTAAGTGGGACCCAATGCAGCTTGAAATATTTACAGGTGACCTTTTTCTCCACTTGCTTTCTGCTCTTTAAGAGAGGTTAGCTATATTTACCTAATAAACTTGTGAAAATGGATAGAGCTAATGTATGTAAATTACTACTATGATGGTGTGTGAAACAGTTAATTCTACTTATAAAGCATACTCTGGAGGGGAAGAAAGGGATAGTTGCTTTACTGCTTTTCTCCTAAGATGAATGTCGCCTGTGATGAAATAATGCTTGTGGAAGTAAAGGATAGTTTTAGTTCTGGACATGGAAGAGCTACTAATTGAATGAAAAGGAAGCGAGGATGTAAGTACTTTCCAATTAGGCAGAAAAACACCACAACAAGTGTCCAGCAATCAAAAAGAGTCTACCTAGAAGCAAAGGCGAATTTGCCCATGTGTATTTTGTTTTTATTACAAATTTCTCAGAATAACTTGTTTAAAACCATTCGATTTTATTGTCTATAAAAGTAAAACTCCTGGAGCGCCTGGATGGTTCAGTCAGTTAACGACCAACTCTTGATTTCCACTCAGGTCATAATCTCAGGGTTGTGAGATCGAGCCTTGGGTTAGGCTCCGCACTAGGCGTGGAGCCTGCTTGAGATTCTCTCTCTCTCCTGGTGCACCTGGGTGGCTCAGTTGGTTAGCTGTCAGACTTTAGCTCAGGTCATAATCGCAGGGTCCTGGGATCAAGCCCCCCTCGAGCTGTGCATTGAGCCCCCCTCCTTTGGCTCCACACTTAGTGGAGAGTCTACTTGTCCCTCTCTCTCTCTGCCCCTCCCACTGTTTGTGCTCTGTCTCTCTCTCAAATAAATACACAAAATCTTTAAAGAAAAAGACTCTCTCTCTCTCTCTTTCTCTCTCTCTCTCTCTCTCCCACCACCCCTCAAAAAAAATAAAAAAGAAACAAAAAAGAAAATTAAAATTCCTTAAGAAATGATTGGCATCAGGATGTGAGCTGTAGGAGTTCCACCATTTGCAACATACAGTGTACACTATTGGATTTTAAACTAGAAATCTAAGCAAGTGTGAAAATTTGAAACACTTTAGAAGAGCCAAAAGTTACATCAGAGATGAAAATATTTGAAAACGTTGAACATTCTCTGTCTACAATAATTCTCTTCCTGCCCTATCATTAAGGCCAGCTCTGCTACAGTAAGTTCCACAAAATCTGTCAGAGTGTGTCCGTACTGCCAGGCACATCTTGGGTCTCACCAGCTCAAATAGTGGAAGAGCTTTCACCTTTGTTTTTATATATACAATATTTAGTTTAAAAATCACATATATGTATGTATTAAAAGAGTTGTTTAGCATAAGTATATTTAAAATACACTATTTTTCTTCAGGAGTTTTCAAACTTGGAGAATATTACAAGGGGGAGTTTCCCCAATCTTTGTTACAAAGTTGAGGATGCATCCGGCAGTGGCCCACGTCAGTCTCCACAGAGACTCATGTGAGATGAGAAGAGGCTCACTGGCATCCTGTGTTATCACGGCCCAAAACAACCTAGCACAGTGGCAGAGAAGGGGAGAAGGGCACATGCTCAAGTCCATGGTGGAAGGATGAATCTCAGAGACTGCTCTCTAAAGAGAAACATCTACATGGAGTCGCTTGTGCCTATGGCAGAAAGGAACATGCTCTTTAATTCCTATGCAAATAAGACAACATTGCAGAACTTGTGTTCTCTCAACTTCTGCTTATAGTCCTTAGCTAGCATCATCCACGGAATTATTTTTACGTGATATTTTTCTCCATTAAAGCTTTAATTACTTGATCTCCATGATTTATACTCTCACGATCACTATAGCTCTACTTCTCAAGATTTCTTCCACATTTTTCTTTTCCCCACGAAATAAAATGCATTTAACACCTTTCTGAATAGAGCTTAGTTGCATAGAAAGAATGTTATACATTTTAGAGTGCTAATTAGAGCCAGCAATAATATAAGTCTCATCTAAAATTCTTCTGAATCATTCTGTCAGTGTTGGAACGGTGTTCAGCTTTCGCACACTCACCAAACACGCAAATTAATTTTTGCTATGGATTTAGAGAAAGCAATTTGAGGAAACTTCTCATATGGGAATTGTATATTCTGATCGACATATCGAGACTTTTAATGACGGTGAAGAGAGATACAACATTTCTCTGAATACTCAGACGGTAGAATTTAGAAGCTTCACATAATTAGGGGCCTCTCAGTTAGCCAGGATTTTTCTTTCCTCTTTACCTTATCTTTTCTTTCAGTCTTTTCCTTTTATTTCTCATGATTTGTCCTTTCCAAAGTATTGGTCTTTGTTTTGTTTTTTTTTGTTTGTTTGTTTGGGCTTTTTAATATTTTTTTCTAAAATATTGGTCTTGATTTAAGTAGTAGAAATTCGTTTATCAAAGCACCAAGAGCCAATCGAGTTAACATCCCAAGTGTTATGGATTGAATTGTGTCCTTCTCAAATTCAGATGTTGAAGTCCTAACCTCCAGCACCTCAGAATATGACTGTATTTGGAGATATGATCTTTAAAGACGTAAGTAAATTTAAATGAGGTCATCGGGGCGGGCCTAATCCAATATGACTGACTGGAGAGGAGATTAGGACACACACACACACACACACACACACACACACACACACACAGGAGGCAGTGTGAAGACACTGGAGGAAGATGCCCATCCAGAAGCCAAGAGACCAATGCTGCTGACACATTAGACCTCCAGTCCCAGGATAATAAGAAATAAATTTCTGTTGTCCAAGCTGTCCAGTCTGTGGCACTTTGTTATGGTAGCCCTAGAAAGATAATACATCAGGGTAATAGTTATATTTTGAAATAAAAATTGTGTAGCTACATGACGAGCCTAGTACTTTGGACAGGGAATCTGAAATTTGTAGAAGCCATGTGACCGGCCCAAGATTAACCAACCGACATTATAGCAGTGGATAATGCAGAGGCCATATTTTTGCCATGGACACTAATCCTTTTGTCCACTCTCGTAAGCAAATATGCCAGAGGATAAAATACATAGAATTAGCTTCATCCCATCCTGTCCTTTTCAAGTGCTTGTTTTGTACTCTGTAGGCTTCGGAGAGTGGAGAACAAAATCTGGGGGTAGAGAACAAAAGCTAGCACTATGAATATGTTGAAATAAATATGCTCAACTAAAAATAAATTTAGGGCTTTGATTTTTTTTTAATCTAACGCTTTAAAACCAGCTTCACCGATATCATTTGATTATTACCATTTCAGCTTGTCATTCTTTAAAAAGAATGGGGTTGAGGAGATTCACTTAAAATATCATTTGTATAATAAACAAAGTTTAGGACTGTAAATTTAAAGAACTGAACTATAATTGGGTTATGAAGAATGTGTTTTCTGATTTTACCTTTCTTATAACCAGCTAGAAGATCAAAAGGTCCATTATTCATTTTTAAACTTTCTACCTTACAGGACTTTCCATTCTACGCTGCCCACACAATTCAGTAGAAATTACACATGTTGATGGATGAACAGGGTATACACAATAGAGAACATCACTTATATTCTAAGGAATTGACTTTTTAAATGTATTTTCCTGGGCTTTGAATCTGATTGTGGTCCAGTTGTTCCTAAATATTTAGTTCAAATTAATGGCTATTTATTAAACAACCGAGGACCTCGCATTTTTTTACATCTCCAGTGCTTGGCATGTGCCCCTAGAAAGCACCCAGAAGGTTCCCCAAGCACCACTACTACTGTTTCTTCTTCTTCTTCTTCTTTTAAAGATTATTTATTTATTTATTTATTTGTTTATTTATTTATTTATTTGAAAGACAAAGAGACAGAGCATGAGCATAACTGGGGAGAGGAGCAGAGGGAGAGGGAGAGAGAATTTCCAGCAGACTTCCTGCTGAGTGCAAAACCCTACAGGAGACGTAACCTCACCACCCCGAGATCATGACATGAGCTGAAATCAAGAGTCAGACGCTTAACCAACTGAGCCACGCTTAAGGTGCCCCGCTTAAGCACTTCTTTACCCACTAATCTCTCTGCTGCTTCTTTGGTTCCACTGTTTCCTATTATAGGAAACTGGCTACTTACCCAAGGGACCCCTGTGAGGACTAGGGTCCTGCTTTGACTTTGACAGTACTTATCTTTAGAAACTTGCAATCTCCAAAACTTCTTAAATGTCCACTGTGTACATGAAAAAATTCAAATAGAAAGATAGCAAAGAGGCTATTTTGATTTGGATTCAAAATATTATTCAAAAATATTATTGTACCATTCTCGTTTGATTACTTGGTATTTTCACTAGAATTAGGTTGATTCAAGCATTTTAATTCTTTCTCTTTCTTACCCATAGTTTCCACTTCACTGATTTTATTGTTCTTAATCTCCTATGAATGAAACAAATTGATCTAGACAGTAGAATTATTTATTTTTGTAGGGTGAAGAAATTTAACGGAATGAAAAAGAACAAATTTGAAAAATGTATTCATCTTTCTCCATTCTTTTTACCTGAATGTTGGATTGTTTGCTTCCCAGACTCAGTTCTGAGATTATCAATCTTGGCAGAAACACTTTCAAAGACAGAACTATTGGAGACTGCAAAGAATATGAAAACTTGAGAGGTGCCATCCAGTGAGCTCTAGATTCACGGATCCTTTGGGAAACATTAGACTAATCTGGTCACTGTGTTAGTTTTATACTATAGTCCTCACATTTCCTATCCTTCCAACTGCAATAGAATGTGCATTGTGTCCTGCTGTATACCGCATGATAAAATTATGATTCCAGGGGAACTTTCAAATAAATGCGGGCTCAGAGGTGTTGAAAAGGAGCACCAAGAATAGAGATAATCACACAAGTAGGAAAAATTTTGGCAACATGAAAGGTTAGTCTACTTTGTATACTAAAAACAAATGTATATGTGCCTAGCAAATCACTGTCACATTTTCTTCCATTGGACACAGTAAATAGAGAAGCTGGACTTCAACGCGGGGCAGATTCAGGATACAGGATACTGTTGTATGAATAAGGACTGTCACAAGGTACTTATGCAGTAGATATGATGATGACGATGATGACAATAATAAACTATTACTCAATTTTTAAAGTCCTAAAGTAGAAAATATATCTTATTAATGAATATTTAAAGTGTTGATAAAAAAGTAATAATTTACCAGAATTCGGTTCTGCAACTAGATTCTCATATTTGGGTAATCAGCTGAACAGATGATGATAACTCAACAGTTCTCTGATTGTATTTAAATCAAGACATCTAGCATTGGACTAAAAATTGTACTAAGACATTAATTTGCTTTTCATAAACACGAAGTACTCAATTCTTTATTGAGCGATTATCACAAAGCAAACACACATTGATATGTGAGTCAGTGAATTTGCTGAACAAAACTGATGATGAGCAAGATTTTTCTAAGCCTACAAAACGTCCCTGAGCCAGTTACTAAGCTCCTGCTCCTCGGTCCAGGTCAATTTTCCCTTTCTTTCCTCACTGGTGCTGAGGCTAGGATCCACAAACGGTGTTCCTTTGCTGGCTGTTAGATGCTATCAGTTGAGGACTTCAAAGGCGTGGTGGAAGACAGGGGAGAAAGGACTTGACCCTTATTTGCTGGCGGTTGTTGATATCCCTGGACTCCAACCATCTCCCTTCATGCCAGTAGCATCAATTGATTCCCTCCTCTAGCTGCTTTCTACACTTCCATTAACAACCTTGTTGCTGCCTTCCTGGTTCCTAGGACCAGGAGGGCCGCCGCGTTCTCTCCTCAGGTGTCTGAGGCGAACCGCGTGGTCAGCATGAGCCATCCAGGCAGTGCCCCTCCCTCTTGGGTCAGATTTCCTCAGGGCTGTGATTGCTGCTCTGAGCTCCTGAGATGCCAGCTCGAGCCTGGTGGCACTGTCCCTCAAAAGTGTGAATGCCAACAGGACAGCAGTCCTGCTTTGAGATTCTACGTTCTGATAACCTAAACTTTGGCCTTCATTGCCCCAGTCGAACGGGTGCCACCTGTTTCTTGTGCTTAGTTATCCCATTATGTCCTTGTTCAGTCCTTTGATACAATGTAACCAATTCTTATGTTATCTCTATTGAAAAATCTATTATTGTTCCTGTACTCCTAACTAAATCTTTATTGATATACTCAGTGATTTTAATAAAAGAAAGTTAAGACCATTCTGAGCTAATGAAAGTAAAATTATAGAATAGTTCATAAAAAATTTATCTTAAAAACATAAAAAACAGGGTGCCTGGGGGGCTCAGTCAGTTAAGCATCTGCCTTCGGCTCAAGTCATGATCCCAGGGTCCTGGGATTGAGCCCCACATCTTGCTCCTTGCTCATCGGGGAGCCTGCTTCTCACTCTCCCTCTACATGCCGCTCCCTCTGCTTGTGCTCTCTCTTTCTGTCAAATAAATAAATAAAATCTTTTTAAGAAGCATAAAAAACAGATTGACTAAACAAAGTTTTCAGACTATTAGGTTTATTTAATGCCTAAAATATTAATAATAAACATATTAATTAATCAAATGTACAATAATATTTCTAGTACATTTTTTCAATGTTATTTTTATAGTTTTTCAATAAGGCCAAAAAAAGCAAAATTTAGTCTGTACCTCAGTGACTAATTTAAACATTTAAATTAGGAAGATATGAACAAACAAAGTTTAATTCTTTTAAAATTCCACAGTGGAAATTCTGCTTAAATTTACAGATGTATGAAATTTCATTTTACTATTTCCACACCAAATTCCACAAACCAACACTCTCACTGTCTAGTATAGCACACTCAACGGACAAAGATGATTTGATTGAAAACATGTTTTCTCTAAGTCGCAAATTTACAAATAGCTCATGACAGTGTCTTGCCTTCCCTTACTGTATGTAAAACAAACAAGAAAATGTACAAAGATTAAGAACCCACTACCTCCCACAGTGAAAAAGAAAAGGGATAATATTTCTTGAACGCTAACCCAAAGCATGTAATATGCTCATGGCTTCATAGAGCATTTAATCCTCATATTGATGTTTGAGATATGAATGATTAGTCACCTTCTACTTTTTACTTGGAGCATGAAGAAACAGAGTCTTTAGAGCTTTGAGTGTTGGTCCCAGATTTTAACCAGATCTCCCTCCTTCAATTCCTGTGCTTTTTCTCGTAATGTAACCCTAGCCTAGTTGGTACTCAATACAGTCGTTAAACTAAAGAACAAGTCAAGGGGCACCTGGATAGCACAGTCGGTTCAGTGTCTGACTCTCGGTTTTGGCTCAGGTCATGATCTCAGGGTCACGAGATTGAGTCCTGCATCAGCCTCTGGGCTCAGCATGGAGTCTGCTTAAGACACTCTCTTCCTCTCCTTCTGCCCCTCCCCCTGCACTCTCTGTCTAAGATAAATAAATGAATCTTTACCAAAAGAAAAAAAAAAAAGAAAAAGAAAAGAAAAGAAAGAAAGAAAGAAAGAAAGAAAGAAAGAAAGAAAGAAAGAAAGAAAGAAAAAGAAAAAACAAACAAGTCAAACCTCTAGCAGCCAACAAGTGTCACTTCTTTATTACAGGACATTTTCAGAATGCACCAACTTATCACGCTGTTTATCCATGGGGTACTTTCCATACCCCTTCTCCCTTTCCTCCCTTTCTTCCATCTCCTGCTCCTCTCCACCTCTAGCTTCTCCTCTTCACTCACTTCACAAATGTTTCACTTGAAATCCATGAAAAGTTTGAGTTTCTTTCCTTCTAATGCATAGTTATATTTTTAATTCATTTAGCATATAGCATTCATTATATATGAATACATACACATGTATGTATGTACATATATTTATAGTCAACTTAGTAATCATTAGGAATTCATAGCAACAGCCATAATTTTCATCACCCATATTAGTTCCTAAAATGGCCAATCTCACAGATCCATTTGATTTTTTAATTGGCTGTCTAAATCAGAATACATGATTTTAATTAAAAACACCAAATTAAATTCTCATTTGTGTTTGAACATTTTGTTTAGTATCAATTGTTGAGTAATTTTTGACTCATCCCCTTTTCAGAAACAGCCAAGTATATTAATATGTGTATCTTATGTTTTTTGAACTCATTTCAGTAGTTTAATAGAGCCATTGCTTGAATAATTCAATTGTCTCACACATTCTTTGTTGTTCTTTAAACAACAAATTACTCTTTATTATTTATGGGCAAAGCATTTGAACTTTTAAAATTCTTAAACTAGGTCTTTAATGCTTTGAGATTTCAATTTTTAATTTATTGCAGTGTTTTTCACCTGATCTAATATTTTAACTTTCAGAGTTAGCAGGTGTTAAAAATCTCAAAATGGCAAGACGAGATTTGATATGCATTAAACTTAGTGTTTACTTAAAATATAAGGAATTCCCACAGGACAAAGTGCCAGTTTCTACCCAGGGAGTATGCTGAATTCAGAGGAGCTAGCAGTAAAGTACTGAATTCATAATGTTAGATTTTAAGTGATCAAAATGACAAATGGCCACTTCAGCAACTTTCTTGGTAAATATGGAATGTTCACAAAAAAGAATGATATTTCAAGTGGTTAAAGTAGGATTTTTCTCCCCAGAGTAGTGAGTCCATGTAAGACTGCTACTGGCTCAAGACTTTCATGATGGTGGGGCGCCTGGGTGGTGCAGTCATTAAGTGTCTGCTTTCAACTCAGGGCCTGATCCCAGGGTCCTGGGATCAAGCCCCGCATCAGGCTCCCTGCTGTACTGGGAGCCTGCTTCTTCCTCTCCCACTCCCCCTGCTTGTGTTCCCTCTCTCGCTGGCTGTCTCTATCTCTGTCAAATAAATAGATAAAATCTTAAAAAAAAAGAATAGAAATATTTTTTTAAAAAAAGACTTTCATGATGATGTCATCACTCAGGCTGAAGAAGTAGCTCTTCCCCCACCTCCAAACACTTTTTTTTTCAAGCCCTGTATCCAATTGATATTGACTCTCCAGTGTATTATGCTTTTAGACTTGGAGCACTACAGTCCAGTTTATCAACCAGCCTTAAAAATTTACACACCATAGGAAAGTTTTATTATGCTTTAGGTAGCATAAACCTGCCCATGTTTAGAACAGCTAAACTATTGGGGCGCCTGAGTCATTCAGTCAGATAAGCATCTGACTCTTGATTTTGGCTAAGGTCATGATCTCAGGGTTATGAGATCAAGCCCCTCATAGGCTCCCTGATGAGCATGAAGCCTGCTTAAGATTCTCTCCTCCTTCTGACCCCACCCCCCTACCCCTGGCTCATTTTCTCTCAATCTCTCTCTTTCTTTCAAAAAAAGAGCATTTAGAATAGCTAAACTGTTGCTACTATAGTTAAATTCAATATTATCACCTACTGTGGCTGTCAGAAAATTCTTACAGAACCTGAAATGGGAGTATTTATAAATATTCCATCTTCTCACCTCAGGCTTTGAGTCACAGGTGTGGCATACCATGGAGGAAGAGGAAGTTTTGAATTGGTTATGGTCTTGAAGCTTTAACATCTCCTGGACTGAATAATGGAATAAATGAAATTTGTCAGAAAAATATTCTTTCTACCCAGATTCTATTAAGGGAGGAAATGAGCATCATATGGCTAAGGGTAATAGAGAAAAGAAAAGCTTCACATTTATATTCAGACAAGGTGAGGTCAGTCAATAAAGTGGCCACCTTGGCTTGCATGTTTGACTTGTCCTGTGGACCCTGAGTCCTGGAGGCAGAGCTTAGCCCTATCCATTTCAGGATTCATGGATCCTAGTTTAGAACCTGAAACTTCAGAAGAACTGAATAAATGTGTGTGTAACGGAATAAAATTTTACACATTATACCATGATTTTGCCAAAGGCATTATTAAACTCAGGTTATCTATATCTGAATATATTTCTTATTCCCTTCAATCTTCACAATCCTAGGCCCGTCTGTAGCCTTGTTTACTGTTGATAAACTCCATAGTTTAGAATCGTACAACCCTAAATTTCTACGATGTGGTTCTTTTCTGATTATTTTCCTACTTCTCCATTTCTTCACAGTCTTCTTTATAGACCCTTTTTTTCCTATTCATTACTCCTCGAAAACTCACTTCTCATTCTGATGTTCTTATGTTGGCAAATGGCAGCACCAAACACTAAATTAACCAAAACAGAAAGCTGTAATTTATCCTTTGGTCACATCTTCCTTTTCCCTTCCTGTCCAGTCAACGAGCCCTTCAAACCTGCCTCCTTAATATTTTGCCCATCATTGATCTCCTTCTATTTTCCATAATGGAGTCTAAATTCACACACTAGGGGAGCCTGAGTGGCTCAGGTCATGATATCGGGGTCCTGGGATCAAGCCTCACATCAGGCTCCCTGCTCAGTGGGAAGCCTGCTTCTCCCTCTGCCTCTCCCTCATGCTTGCTCGCTCTCTCTCAAATAAATAAATAAAAATCTTTAAAAAATTTTAAATAAATTCACATGCTGTTTTTCTTTTCTGGGTATCTGAAATAACCTCTGTTATCTAAGGGCAAGTACCTCCCTCCTTCAATATTTGCAATCAGGCTGAGCTTTCTGATTCTCTCAGCCCCTTTCCTCATCTGACATCCGTGAGAGACTCATCCTTGTTTACAGGGACTGGCCAATAATCCTCCCTGGGCTCGGTCTCTGTGTACCTGTCTAGCCTCATCCATGGCTCCTCTTACGTCTTATTCCAGTTGTGCTAAATAGTAACACCCCCTGACTGTGCGTAGCTACTTCACATCTTCATGCCCAGGCCTGAAATCGCCTCCCCCAAATGGTCTGTCAGAGAAACAACTGCTCATCTTCCAGGACTCAGCTCAAGAGTCATTTCTCTCGATCATGTCCTCTTTTGTGCCTTCACAGTACATGGAATCTAATTCCAGCATCTTCTTATAATACTTGTGCCCTTATTTGGTTACGTTTATTGTTTTCAGTTTCTCTGGTTCCAAGTATGGTCAGGACATTGCTCAACTAGTACATGCTAGGTGGTCAATAATAGTTTGTTGAAGGAGTAAGTGAACATGTTAAAAAAGAATATAAAACACCATATGTCTGTACCTAGTAATCCAAGTGTGGTACCCACAGAATATCATTAGTAACAAAGACTTTAATTTAAAATGCAACTATTCAAAATCCAAAGGTCATCATGAAGTGCCTATTCAATGGCAGACGTGGTGCTGAATATTAGAGGTACAGACATGATTAAGACACAGCCCACGATGTTGATGCACTCAGATGTTACAGCAAGGAAATCAGGGTGTGGGATCAATCTTGCCTCTCTTAGTAGCAGGACATAACATGAATGAAGACTTTGTATGTAAAATGATAGAATTCAAATTAAGCAATAAAGGCAATGAAAAGAATAACCATATAAGTTATTGTTCAAACCAGGCACTTGGAAGAGTGAAGGAGGGCACTACGAATAATCACAGCTGGACAGCAGGAGTAACCGCTGGACTGTCTACATTTGGACAAACTTGGCTGTATGTTTATTCAAGTGATAGGAAGAGTGATAAAAGGTTTAAGAAAGAAAAATGTGATCTGATTCTTTTTGCTTCAAGAGCACACACTGATGTTATCCTGTAGATGTTTGAAGGGAATGAAAACTACATTCAGGGAAAGCAATTAGGATGTTGTTATAATTACCTAGAAAAGAATTATGAGAGCTGAAGAGAAGGCACTGGCAATGAGAATGGAAAGGGAGGAAATATGTTTGGCAAACATAAGAGGTGTGACGGATATAATTTAAAGAGAACGTGCATGTCAGAACTGAAGGAGAAGGAGAAGTCCGAAGGCTTTCTGGTATCTGTGTTGGAAGTATGTGAGGATGTTAAGGCACTCCGAGTAGAAGACGGCTCCGTGACATATTTGGGAATACTTTTAACTCAAGGAACTTTTTATTTAAAACAAGGAATAAATGAGACGAATGTATTTTGGTCTTGAAAATGTGATCTGAACAAATTTGAAGAAAGCATGCTATTTTTAATATTGATAGAACATGTAAATATTTATTGCCTTTTGAAATAATATTTATCAGTTTTAAAATAGATTCAGGTTTTATCCTTTTCTCTTAAAAAACCTCCCCTGATCTGTGAAGTTGGTCTTCGCATTCCCATGCCACTGTGTATGCTCTTCTGTTACTATACCAGTGACCATTTGGGTGCACTCTTCCAAGGCAGGGAGCATATCCTATTATTCTTTCTACCCAGTGCTTTGCCAAATGCCTGGTGGGCATTATTGCAGAAAATGGCATTGCAGAGTTTTAAATTTGAATGCTGGTGGTGTTCACTGTGTGCTTGTGTGGTGGCATGTACTGTTTTGGAGAAAAGACTTGCTTACAATCTAATGACCAAGGCAGTCAATAAAAAATATTATATAATATAGAGATAAGTAATTTAAAAATAAATTAAACAAAGGGATGGGTTGGAAATTTCCTGAAGGGAAGGGAGTGGCTTTTTATAATGGAGCGGTCAGAGAAGGACTCCTGGAGAAATGATATCCGAGCAGAAACTCTACTGAAGAGACGGAGTGAAGATGTGAAAATATGAAGAAACAATGGTCTGGGCAGAAGGCTCATCATGGACACAGAACCACCATTCCTAAGCTAAAGGATCTTTCATTCCTCATGGAGACTTTGGGAGCTTCTCTGGGCTCTCTGGCAGAAATGAAGGCTCCGGCTGTTGGGACTGGGAAAGAGAAGAGGACTGCATTGGTCAGCATATTCGGATAGAAGGGTAGAGAAGAATAGGCTGAGGGCTCCAGGGAAAAGAGTTCTGTGAGGTAGGGGAGGGGACTAGGGGTCCAGGGAGGAGGGGGCTGAGGAGAGAGATATATAAGCAGAAAACAGGCTGATCCTGTGTTTATATCTGGGTCCAGGGACGAGCATTTCCCTAAACAAAGATCACAATACAGGAAACCTATTGTGAAAAAAACCTTGCAACTTTATTTGTAACTATATAGTTAGATCTGGTTTCTACAAGAAGAAACATTTAAAGGTGAAGAAAGTACTTATCAATATCAGATTTCTTTTTTTTTTCCCCTGAATGACGCTAAATAAAGTGCTTTGGTTGGTTTCCTCCTAAATACATTACATCAGTGGTTCTCAGTGGGCCTGGAATGGGTGCCTAGAATGTGCATTTCTAACTCATGACCCAGGTGATACTGCTGCTGTTGGCCCAGGAGCCATACTTGGAAAAGCCCTGAATTAAACTGACAGAAATAGCCACTTGACAGATGTCAAATAAACACAGGTTAAAGTAAGTGACGATTTTACTACTTTGTTTTCAATTTCTTTAGCACCTTATTCTATAATAGTTTTTCTTAATATTAATCCTGTGAATATACAAGTTATAAATATATTATCATTCCATCATCCAAGCGAAGTGAAGATTGCTAACACCAGTGCTAAGTGTTTGTTTTTTTATCTTTTTTTAAGATTTTATTTATTTGTTTGACAGAAAGAGAAAGAGAGCACAAGCAGGGAGAGCCATAGGCAGAGGGAGAGGGAGAAGCAGGCTCCCTGCTAAGCAGGGAGCCTGATGGGGGGCTCCATCCCAGGACCCCGGGATCATGACCTGAGCCAAAGACAGACGCTTAACTGATTGAGCCACCCAGGTGCCCCTGCTAAGAGTTTATTGATACCTTATAATGGCTCAAGCTGTGACCTAAGTGCTTTAAATTAATTAGCCTCATTCAGCCCTCTGAATTGTGCTGGGTATTAATAATGATGTGCACTTGCCTATGAGAAAACATAATCACAAAGATCATACGTTGGGGCAAAGGACCTAGGTTGGGCTAATCCAGAATTTTGTTCTTTTTGACATGTTTTTTTGTTCTGCTTTAGGCAGTGAAGCAGACAGCATATTCACAAAGGAATCATGGACATAACCTGCTCCTCTTTTCTGAGCACTAATGTTTCCTGCTTTGAAATATCAGGTCCTTCCGGCAGCATCGTGGTTTAACAACATGTCGGTGATCCTGTGAAAAGCACACTGAGCTGCTGTGCATATTTATATATTTAAATAGTATCAGGAATTTCACTTTCATGGTGCATGATTTGTTCCCTAGAAAGTAACAGAACCTGTGTAAATCCCTAGTTATGGGTTCTGCAGCACAGATCCCAAACAGGGAGGGGGAGGCTATGCATCAAGAATGTATGACCATGCTCCAAACTTCAGTTTGAAGGCTACCCTCCTCTCACAAGTCAGCGGACGTTTGTGGCTGAAATCAGTCATCAGACGGAAGTTACTCGAAGCAGGGAAGAAGGAGGACTTAGCCTTGTCCGGGTGGGTTTTAAGTAGCTACCTTTCATGTGAACCACACTCTCTGTTGACATAGAAGGTGAATGTGCACAACTGAGGTACTTGTACCTTCAAACCCTAGTGAGAGAATTAAAGATTACAATTTAAGTAAGCTGGTTTCTTAGGCATCATTTATAAGATAATCAGAAAACAGCAAGGATTAAAAAGGCAGCTATTTCTACTGGAGGGTCAAACAGTTTCCTCATGTTTTTTGGGCTTACATAAAGAGAGATTTTCCCTAAATTCTCAATTCTTCCCCCAACCTTCACTCTGCCCCAGGGAAGATGAGGTCATTTCAACAATGGGTAAAAATAGAAAGGATACACTATTAGGCTTGGCTCAACTTCTTCTGTTACCACTTGGGGAAAAGCTGCTTTCCTCCTATTTCTTCCTCGCACTGACGCTGCCCATACTTTGGAGTGCCTTCCTCAAAATTCTCCAAGTCCCTCTCCCTTCAGTACTAGAATCTGCTGGGTCACCGGAGCTTTCCAGAAGGGGCACCCCCAGCATAGAACAGGATTTCCATGGGCTAGTCCCTTCTCCCTCTTGAGGTTTCACTCTCTGACTCTCTAGCCCTGGTCAACCAGATGTCCTGAAGAACCCCGGAGCTTGCATCTATAGATTCTTTCTGGGGCTCTGTGGTCGAACAGGTCCATGGATCACTTCCTACTGGCTAGAGAAGTGTTTCTTTAGTACGAAAGATTCAGTCAGAATGGTGTTGATGTGTGTCTTTCAGGGTGACCCACTCATGTTAGACACAGGACGAGTTTAGGGTTCTGGGCTACCTACAGACACTCCCTTACCCTAAGAGTTTGAGCCCTATGTCTGGGTTCTTGCGTGCAGTGTCACCTATCCGTGTTTCCCTCAGGGTACCACCTCTGGTCCACAGCACATAAGAGGCGAAAGTGCTGGAAGGCATCCTCTGCCCCATAGCCCTTGTGCCACTTACTCTGCAGGCCCCAGACAACCCATCAGGCAAACCTCCAGGGAGAGCGGCACCTATCTGCTCTGAGGGCTTTCAAGACAATTACTCTACATTGCCTGTGGATCTTTCTGATCAATGTCCTCTCTTGCTTCTCAATGGCGTAAAGCCCAAGGTCACATTCTCAGGAAGTTCATCTTAAACGGAGCTGGAGATGGAAATGGATATTTTTGTGCAAATGTGACTGCTATACGCTCTCTGTTCCCAGCTCCTCCCTTGTCCTCCTCCTTGGTGGTGATGTGTGAGAGGCAAGGTGAGGTAGACATTGAGAGAGATCACCCTCTAGGAAGGCAGTGATTATATGATGTGGAGTTCAAGAGAGACATGGACAATGAGCCCTTATAGGCTTACAATATTAAATTCCCAAGAGTAAATTTATTGGTTTTTTAGTTTTTTATTATATGTTTATCACTGACAGGAAATTTAACATGAGGGGAGAAAGAGTTGTTCATGTTTTCCTACATGCTGTACGACTTGTAAGCGTGGTCGTCATTAACAAAGCGTAGTAATAACACTCGAGAGCCTTCAGAAGCCAGTATTCACAGGCAACATGGCGGACGAGGCTGTAAGCAGCATTAAATAAATACTATGAGGCAACTGCAGAGGCAAGACAACCCATATCATTTCAACACAAATGGATTCTGAAGAGCCAAGGCCTTGTGAATAATACGTTATTACCTTTTTCACAAAGCGGGAGAGAGAAAATTTACTGGGAACCATGCCTTTGACAATAAACATAGAGACATAGTTCTTGGATCTGAACAGGAAAAATGATGTCTGATACTATGAAGAATCTTCACCTGTACTAAATATACAATAAGAAAAAAATCATATACCTCTTCTCTGCTCTAAACTTTATCAATAAATCACTAGACCCCACAGAGACCCGTGGACTGTGTCATACATTTCTAAAGGAATTTTTCTATAGACAAGCCCAGCACACCCTAGGGCCCTGTCCTAAATCTTACCTGTACAGGCCCTGTGAGGAGGGTTTCAGTTTAGTGTTGCTGAGGAATGAGAGAGTAAATTTACCAATTCTTTGATTCAGTTAGTCGGCCTTTTTGTTTCTGAAATTAAGCTACATTTTCTAACTTAGCATCAGTACTAATACAGGTAATATTTTTTTTTTACTCTTGGCTTTCTTCTCTTTTGCCTTATTCTCAGTAGGTTTAAAATCTAGGTAAAGAAAAACACTATTATATATCCGGCCCTCTTAGGCACAAAACCTACCTTAATGTGCATTCTTTTTGTATGTGAAGATTTAAAAAAAAAAACAAAAAACCTGAAAGCTAAAGAAATACAAAAAACTTCCAATCAACTTATTTTTTAAATGTATTTCTCTGCCCATCTGCTGCATTCCTTTTTTTTTTTTGGCCTCCTCAAGAGAATTAATCTATTATTTAGATGTGTAGCTTGGAGGCATATATCTTACCTCCAGACTGATTCCCCTAAGAATGTTAAGAGGAAACAATGTACAGTACTTTTCAAACACTGTCATATAAATTATGTTGCCAACCTATCTCAAACACCTGTGAGAAGGGTAGTTAGATTAATTTATTAGGGCTGTCATAACAAAGTACACAAACTGGGTGGCTTGAAGCAACAGAAATTTATTGTCTCACGGTTCCAGAGGGCAGAAGTCTGATTGAGGTGTCCACAAGGCTCTGCTCCTTTTGAAGGCTCTGGGGAAGAATTCTTTCTCGTGCTCTCCTACCTTCTGGTGGTTGCCAGCAACCCTTGCCATCCCTCAGCTTGTGGACACCTCACTCCAGTGACTGCTTCTGTCTCCACATGGTTATTTTTCCTCTGCATGTGTCTACATCTTTGCATCCAATCTTCCTGTCCTTTCTTTGATGAAGATGCAAGTTATGGGATTTAGTGCCCACTTGAATACA
This sequence comes from Ailuropoda melanoleuca, assembly GCF_002007445.2. NCBI lineage: Eukaryota > Metazoa > Chordata > Mammalia > Carnivora > Ursidae > Ailuropoda > Ailuropoda melanoleuca. Next base: position 38,626,757 of record NC_048228.1, on the reverse strand, counting down.
GCATGACTTCATCATAACTTGATTTCATCTACGAAAACCCTATTTCCAAATAAGGTCATATTCTGAGGTTCTGTGTAGACATGAATTTGGGGAGACACCATTCAATCCAGGACAGTATTATTTTTATTATCATCATCCCTTTTATAATTAGGAGACCTGAGGCTCAAAATGATAAAAAGGTGAAGTGACTTGTTCAAATTCACCTAGTGAATGCAAGTCGTTCAACCTTGTGATTCTGTGTACAGCTGCGTTTTAAACGTTTCACATGAAGCAGAATGTACATGTAGATAAAGTGAACATATCATAAGCGTGTCACTTGATACATTTTCACAGACCTAACGTACCCATGAGACCGGCACTCAGATCAAGAGACAATTAGCATGACCCTCACCAGGTGTTCTCACCCCCGAGGGCACCCACTGTCCTGACTTGAAGAGCATAGATTCCTTTTACCATTTCTATTTTTTTTGTTATATAAATGTAATCACGCACATACACTGTTCATATACATACACATTTCTTTAGGGTTTTACCTTAGTTTGATTGCTGACGTAACAAGTTAATTCAGTTAACACAAATTTGCTGTTACAGTTCTGTGGGTTAGGAGTCCAGGGCAGCTCTCACAGTGCAAAAACTAAGGGGTTGGTTGGCTGGATTCCTTTCTGGAGGCTAGAGAGGAGAATCTGTTTTCTTGCTCTCGCATATTCTGAGTGTAACTACAGCCCTTGGTTGATGGCCTCCTCCCCCATCCTCAAAGTTAACAATGCTGCGTCACTCTGATCATGATTCCATATAAATACATGTCACTCTCGTTACAGCCAGGAAAGACTCTACATTGTTAAGGACTTGTGCAATTACATTAGGCCCACCTGGATAATCCAAGATAAGCTTCCTGTCTCAAGGTCTTTACCCTTAATCATATCTATAATTCCCTTTTGCCACATAAGGTAATATGAGTGGTATGTCTAATGGAGAGGAAGTGAGCATCTTCAGGGGTCCTTATTCTGGGATGGACGTGTTGATTATAAGGTATGCATATATTCAGATTTAGTAGATATTGCTGGTTTTTCAGAGTGGTGATATCAAATTGCGCTCTTACCAACTGTGGATAAGAATTGTCAATACTCGATATATTTGTCCTTCTTGGTTTTTCCTATGCTGAAGAAGAGGACCATGATGTGTACCTCAGTTCTCCTAATTCCAATTTTCTAAATTTTTTAAAACACTGAGTTAAGAACTATGAAGGGTCTGAGATGTTACCCTACTTGCAACCGATAAGTTAGCCTGCCACAGTTCATAAACGCTGCAGAAGACTCAAGATTCCTCAGTCAGAGCCCAAAAAGAGTTCCTTATTCATAGTAATAGCAGGGCCCAGACTATACACCCAGATCCCCACAGGACAACACGATGTTCCCTGTGCATGCAGGAGTTTGCATACAGGAGAAAAACCTTTATATTAAGACACCCCAAATATTTTAAATGGAGAATACACATGTCTGCTTTTGCCCTAGAATAAAACACTGTGACTATTTTCCAGAGCTGTCATAAAACCTACCCTTGTTCTGGAGAAAGACCCTATCAACATAGTCTAAGGCCATTCCCCGTACCAATATCCCTGGAAATATATTCCAAAACAAAGGCAGTGAATGTATCCGCTTCCAAGATAGGCAGAAAGGTAAGAGACCTATGGAGAATTATCTGTCAGCATGTTGCCTACCTTTAATTTATTATTGGGTTTGGTAAGTAGATTATGATATATTCAACAAATAAGATTCGTCATATGGCTGTGTGGAGTATAATAGAAAGTAGTAAGAAAAAAGAAAATTAAAGGACATCCTTGCTTTCTCAAGAAACTTACAAACTAGTAGAGGATAAAGAATACAGACGAGGATTATATTAGTATTAAATAGAATCTGCTAAGCATGTAGCAGAAGGCTCTCTCCATGTCTAAACAATTCCAAAATTTACTATTATTAAACTTTGTTTCTGCAGGCTTTGATTTGTAGAAATTGACATTGTTATATAATAAAATCTCTTCATTTTTTAAATGTTTCATGTCCTTGAACTTGTGTAAATAAGAATTCTTTAAAAGCAAATGGGGAGATCATTTGTTGCTGTATGGTTTAGAAAAAAAATTTCAATGAAGATCCTTCAAATAGATCTTTATGGATAACTGGAAAGAAAGAAATGGGGAAAGGGTAGGTATTTTAAGTGAAGAGAGAAGAGGTGTGCAGAACAGATCTAGAGAGCTCAGAGTCCATTTTTCCTAAAATAGACTAAATTTGGACGGTAGGAACGAGTACAATGCTGGATGGCCAATTCCCCCACTGTTTTCACAAGTGCAGGCATTTGGCCTTAATTCTTTGTGAATAAAAATGTTTAATCCACAGCCTGTAGTAAAATGTGCTTTTGATTTATTGAACTGAATAGAATGAATACTGGAGCTAAGTATTAAGCCTCAAAATCTTTGACTATGTTGCGAGGAGAGCGCATCAGGGCAGCTCCGAGATATTGACGTGCACTAGAAAAAGCTGATGGTGTTTCACGGAATGAATTATGTAATTATATAAGGTAGAGACTATGGGGGAGCAGGCACTAGGCTGTTCAGATCAAGAGCACGCTGAATTGGAAGGTTTGATGGAGAGGAGGGCTTGAATATAAATACAAACCTGTATTTCAGCAACAAAAATCATACATTTGTATGTTAATTTAATTTTTTCTCTTGGACACCTGGAAAAATGGTGATAGCTTTAATTGTGAAAAAGAAGATAGGAAAGAAGATTGCATTATGAGGAAAGCTGAAAAAGGGTTTTGATTTTTTTTTTTCACCATTTTGATGAATCACCAGGGTCAATACTTCTTTCACACTTGCCTTTCAAAGTTGTAGACCGCCCCTCACGAATGCAGGTTATGCTTTCTCTAAGGCAGCCTGGCATAGGTGGAATTTTATCATTTCCTGATACATAGTGAATCCTTGGTATCTCAATGCTTCTGCTGTTTGCTTTAAATATCCACTGTAACCTAACCGTGTGTCTGGGTTGGGAGGTGAAACGGATCAACTTGAGGTAAAGTAGATAAAGCTGAATGTGAATGACTTAAAACAACAGTCGTATTCAAACTAACTTTTTCACTCTCTGTCTTTCTATATATAATATTATTAATATATTAGCCATAAGACCAGTAAAACTTTGAATAAACATTTCTAATGTATTTTAAGACTGAACATTTTAAAAACATGTTTTATTTAAAATAATATATAAGATTTACAAAAGTCTATTAAGTACAGAGAGTTCCTGTATATCTCTCACTCTGATGTTAACATTTTATATAGCCATGGTGTATTTGTCAAAAACTTAATATTTGAAAGTTTCCACTGTGGTCAGAAGTTTAAAACTTGGCTTATCTTTTACAGCTTTATATGTACCTATCCATAGGCACATCTCGTACACTCACATGTCATAAGCAAAAGGTTGACTTTCCAAATATGGGGCTGTAACATTTTGTGGACTCTACGAACATAATCTGTAGGTTACTTTAAATCCCTAGTGACACTGCAAGTGGCCATGTTCTCTTTGAGATGGTTCATATCCAGTAAAATTACTTATTTATTCTCTTAGTAAATCACAATGGAAATTTTAAGTGGTTCATCCAATAAATTCAAATTTAATTTTCTTCTGTTTAGACCTTTCAATTTTATTCCTATTACTCATTGTGAAAACAAGATGACAATTTAATTAAATCAAATACATTACAGAACTGTTAAAAATGTGTCAAATTAGTCAAAACTGTGATTTTTGCCGACTAAGAAACAAATATTCCTTTATACTCTAGCTATTAGGCAAATACTGCAGCAATTTGTTTTAAAATACATGGTTAGAACTGTATCATTTATGCTGTGAAAATAATGAGTGCATTTCAACCATTCTAGTTACCATAACAACAGAGTATAATACATTTTCTTTTATTTTAGTTTCAATCAAATTCATTTGGATTTGATTGTCACAACCAAAAATGAGAGAGACAATTAACACAGCATTTGTACTTCTACTCAAAGTTAAAGGACCAGGTTTGTGTCTACACTGACTTTTTGGTATTGGTTACATAGATCTCCGTGTTGAGAAATATTCAGGGATAACATCCAGGTAGAATGGAGAAAGGCACATTTTCTCGTGGATATGAGACCACGTTCTGGCCAATTAAATGTTAGTGTAAGTCATATGGCAGCTACTGGAACCTTCCTTTAAAGACAGCTGCTGCACAGATTTTCCTTCCTTTCTTTTCCCAATAACACTTCATTCTACTTCCTGAAATACAGAGACGATGGAGAAAGCTCTTACTGCCATTTTGGATCCTGAGGACACGGGACATACACTGAGGATTGCAGAGTAGTAAGATGTAGCTTTGGTCTTTGAAAACCTTCTGGAACAGAGTTGCCATCCCAGCACCTGACTAACTCTGCATTTCTCCACAAGAGAGAAATTACTTTTATTTATTTAAGCGATTGTTATTTTTCATTTTTCTAGCTTTTTTGCAACTGAAACTAATCCTAACATACCACATTTCTGAAAAGTGGAAATAGGAAAGACAGCACTACATATTTTTCAAGAAAAATTCATCTTCCTTCATAGATGTACTATTTGTCACCTGTGAATACTTGAGTTTACTATTTTTGTCCCCCTTCTTATTCTCTCGGTGGAATCCAGACAGTGAAGAGGACCCCAGCAGCTATTTCAGTGATGTCAGTCCTACCCTCACTGAACTCCAGACACCATTGAGTTTTGTCTTGGTTTATTCAAGTGTTTGTTTTTTAAAACATCATGACACCCAAAGGTAATAACACTCGAGTTCTGCACAACAGGAATGGAGAGTGATTTACTTAAGTCCTTTGTTTTTAAATCCTGGGGAAATAGATAAAGGCAATTAAATCTTACTCTTGATGTTACCAAATCAGCAGAGCAAATGCACACTGTTTATGGTATAGTGGAAATAACTGAACAAGCCATTTATACAAATTCAGTAGAGAAGTGACAATAGTGAATGCATAAACCATAGTGGGGGTCTCTTCTAAGTTACACATGAGGGATATTCTGAAATGGAAAAAAGCATATGTTAAATGGGATTAAAACAGTTACGTTCAAAATCTACTTTCTCAAGCATAATAAGAAGTTGAAAAGAATGAGGTAGGAAACATGGAAAAAGCTAAATCATTAATACTTTGCTAAGTGATGAGAAAAAGATACATAAGTCACTTTTGATTGACAAAGAAAACAGAGGACAAGTACGTTTCCTTTAAAAAAAAAAAAAGGTGTAAACAAGAGAAATGGGATAATGATAGATCAAGAGAATATTTTAGGCTAAATTTCCAAAATGTTGCTCTAAGAAAATCACTTGGCACAACAGAATGATATATCACTGGCATTGCTGAAAGTAGGACAAAATAGAACACATAAACAGACGAGCACTTGAAGTTGGCAACTTTACCTCTGGCCCTACTTGGCAGCTCTGGGATGGACCAGAATAAGATAAGGGAGTCATCAGGAGAAAGTTGCTGACTAAACTCTTCTACCAGAGAATTTGTGTTTACAGCATAATTCCACAATAAATAAATCTGTTCTTCCTATACCAGACTGGAATGTCTCTCTTCTGTGAAAATGAACCTATTTTTTTTCCATCTTTCTTGCTTCTCCTCAGCTATTTCACCATATGTTCTACCCTAGACTACAGTTCTTGAGGGAAAGAAAAGAACAGTTTGGCACATTTTATTGTTTTATTTTATTTTATTTTTTAGTTTTTATTTTATCTTTAGAATCTCTGTGACCATCAGGCCTTGGGCTTCCCAGTAGTTACCTTGTTCTGATGGACTTCAGTTTGGCCTTTGCACTCACAGGCCATACTAATCTGCTGATGTCAGAAGAGATTATCCTAGGGGATTTTTGTTTTTGCTTTTGTTTTTGTTTTAAGAGAGGGAGGAGCACAGGAGGGACAGAGGGAGAGGCAGGGAGAGAGTCTTAAGCAGGCTCCACACCCTGGGAGCCCAACTCGGGCTCAATCCCATGACCCTGAGATCATGACCCCAATCGAAATCAAGAGTCCCTCGCTTAAACAACTGAGCCACTCAGGCGCCCCCAGATTATCCTAGTTTTAAAGTGGAGTGTTCCAGGGGTATTCGTGTAATCAATTGGATTAAGAGTTTGATTTCATTTGTTTTGATGTTAATGCCTCTAAAATTTGATCAATTGGCTTTTCAACTACCGTCAGATATTAATTCTGAAAAAATAGTGTTTTGTTCTAGATATTGCAAACATTTTTCTTCAGGAATTAATGCCAGTAAAACTGTATTTCCTGAATTAAAGCTAATTGTGTTTCTGAGGTTAAGCCAAGCATTGCGTTACGAACTTTAAAAAAAAAAAAGTTTAAGAAAAAAATAGAAAAAAAATTGTGAAGTGAATCTAGAATTTGATACTGCCATCATCTGTTTAGAAACAAAATTGCATGTGCTTTGAAGCTAAAATTTGTTAGTTTTCGAGAAAAAAATAGTATAAGATTAATTTATCCTATGCTACAATACATTAAAAAGAGAGAAATGTATGGTGTTTTACTCATGCTATATTTCTAAATTTGGATTTAAGGGCTTGTGTCGTTTCTTTTATATTGTGTAACATGTATTATAGCTTTGAAATTTTATAAATATAAATATTACATAAATATCTACTTAAAAGTTAGCAACTATTTAAAAAGATGCCTAATTTAGATTATGCTTAAAAGTGAAAAGTAAAATAGCAGATATAGGAAACAATAAGAATACTTTCAGTTTCAAAAGATAATGGATCTCAATTTGTACATAAATATTAAAGATCAGAATGGCTTTTCTGCACAATGAAGATAATCAGCTATGAATGAACATGTAGCTATGGCAACATAGATATATGTTATACATGGAAGAATAAATATTTTAAAATATTAAACTTGCTTAATAATGGAAATTGTATTATTTAAAGACAAGTATCAGAAATCTTCCAATACTTGTGCTCACTTCAGCAGCACATATACTAGAATTGGAAAGATACAAAAAATAGATCCTTGGCCCCTGCATAAGGATGACACTCAAATTCATGAATTGTTCCTTATTTTTGTGATATATATATATATATATATATATATATATATCTCACAACCCTAAAAAAGAATGAAGAGGCACCTGGGTAGCTCAGTCAGTTAAGCGGCTGCTTTCTGCTCCAGGTTCCCAGGATTGAGCCCACAACATCCAGGCTCTGTGTTCAGCGGGGAGACTTGCTTCCCCCTCTGCCTGCTGCTCTCCCTGCTTATGCACGCGTGCTCTCCCTCTCTCACAAATAAAAAAAAAAAAAAAAGAAAA